>NC_057797.1:699896570-700165581 GCF_018294505.1 Triticum aestivum
CCAGCCCGTCGCCGCCCGCGCCCGCGTCCCCCCCCCCCCCGTCGTCGCCACGCCCGGCCCGTACATCGTCGTCGCGCCACCCCGGTAACACACACACACCGTACACACACACACAAAGTAAACAACATATTTTTCTGTTTCCTGTTTTTTAGTTTATTATACTTTTATTTTATATAAATGTTAGATGAAGAATTAGATATATGGGTATATATGTTAGATATTAATGTCAAATGTTAGATGAATTAGATAGAAATTATATGTTAGATATATATTTAATTTAGTTATATGAGATTTGATCATCTAATTAAAATTTACTATATAGAACTAGCTACTTTATTTTTAGTAAGAAAATTAATAGAACTAGTTTAGTTGAATTAGTTGAATTAATTAGTTGAACTAGTTAGTTGAATTAGTTGAGCTACTTTATTTAGGTATATTTTTATTAAGTGCTTAGCTGAATTAATTAGTTGAACTAGTTGAATTAATAGAACTAATAAGTGTTTAATGTTTCACCTATGAACATATATAGGAATGTCGTCTGACGACGAACATGATTTCATTATGTGCGAATACTGCGAAGACTAGCGCGGCCTGTGCGACAGAAACTTCCTACGTGATGATAGTGTTACAGCCCTAGAATTTGATTGCAATTAGTATCATAAGCATCCATGCATCATGTCTATATTTGTTTGAAAGTTGAAATGGGGATGGCAGAAACCCCCAGCACCACTTAATCCAACTAGGGTTACTAAAATATTTTTCAATGATCCTGAAATGCCCTTCAAAAATGTTCATCATCTTTGTCTTGGTCTAAAACCTCTGACAAAAATGGTGCAATACTTTCTAGGTCATCCAAAGGTCACTGGATTAAATCATATGTTATTTGAATTTGGGCATTTAAATGCTAGTAAATATTTTAAATGCCCAAGTAATCCTGAACTGAAATGTTCCATGTTGGATATACTCTAAACAGTGGGCATGTTCAGTTTGGTGATTTTTGAAAGGGTCTAAGTATTTTTAATAAAGCCCTAAAGACTACAGAAAAATAGAAAACAAACTAAAAGAGAAAGAGGGAGAACCTACCTGGTGGGCCAACCGGCCCACCACTGTAGCAGCACAGCCGGGCAAAGCCAGCCCAACCCACCTCCACCTCCCTCTCGTCTTCCACCTCCTGCTAGTGGGCAGGAGGGCGTGTGCCAGCGGCACGCACGCGCGCGCCCGGCCATTTCCTGCTTCCCGGGGCGCCCTGAGCCTTCCGTCGCGCCACGCCGCCCCCCAAGACCCGTGTGGATCGATCTCTCCCTCCCTCGCTCTCCCCCTCGCCCGTACCCCGCCATGGCCGAAGCCTCCATGGATGCACCGCCGCCGTTCGCCGCTGCCATCGACCTCCCCACGCCCATCCAGCTATGCCACGAGTTCCGCCTCGACCCCCGCATCCTCTGCACCAATCCAGGCGCCGCCAGGAGCTCTGTGACGACGACCCTGAGCTCTTCTTCCTCCTCGGACCCGTGGACCACCACCGGTCGATTCGCGCCATCGAGGACGTCCCCAAGCCCACTGAGCTGCGCTTCGACCTCCAAGTGAGCTCCTCCGTCCTTTTCCCCTGTCCCCGTGGCTTGTCGCTTGCCGTAGCCGCGCTAGCCACCGTAGCGAGCACCGCCGTCCGCCATGGACGCCGGGCATGGCGCTCCCGTGCCGCTCCACTCAAGCCGACGAGCCTAGCAAGCTCCTAGATGTACCAGGAGGCCGTAGATCCCCTTAGCTGGCCTCGCCGTACCCTGCAGCCCCGCGCCCGCATCAACCCGAGCTCCGGCCGCCGCCTCGCTCGTTGCCGGTGCCTCTGCAGGCCACCCCAGCTCCGACCGCCTCCACCGTTGGATGCGCCACCCTGCTAGCTCCCCGTAGATGCTTCCCGCGCGTCAAACCGGCCCCCGTAGCGAAATCCCGAAGCCCTCCGCCGCGTTTTGTTCGCCGCCGGTGGAACTCCGGCGAAGCCAACGTGGCACTGTCATTAGCCACTAATGACCCCACTAAACTAACCCCTAGCTCACTGACGGATGGGCCCCCCTCTCTAATTAACCTGGTTTAGTTTCTGTTTAGTTTTAACTAACCACAAGGGCCCACAGGTCAGTTTGACCTGGCCACGTCACCTGTTGACCGGACCCCACCTGTCTATGACACTAAATGTCACCGGGTCACTGACCAGTGGGTCCCACTGGTCAGGTTTGACCTGGACCGTGCCCTGTTGACCTGCTGACGTCATGACGATGTCATGCTGACGCAGTAATTAATTTCTGTTTTAAAACAATTCAGAAAATTCCAGAAATTAGTATAAACTTCTAAAATTCATAGAAATTCAACCATAACTCTAAATGAAATAAATTATATATGAAAAACTATTAGAAAAATTCAAGGAATCTGTTTATGGCATTTTCATGCATGTTAGAACAACTTATGGCTGCTGATTAGGCCAATTCACATAAATGGAATTTAAACTCTCACATATGGAGTTTGAATTTGAACCTAGGGTTCAAACCAACTCCATTTAACATGTTGCTAGTTGCATTAGCTCAAACCACAGCATATTGACATGTCATGATCATGCATCATGTTGTGCATTGCATTTATTGTGTTCCTTCTCTGTTGCCGGTGGTTGTCCCCTCTCGATAGACGTTGTACCAACGCTGTGATCGTTGACGCTGATGAAGACCCAATGATATCTTCAGAAGTGCCAGGCAAGCAAAACCCCCTTGTTCATTCCGATACAACCCCACTCTCTCGCTCCTGCTCTCTTTTACTGCATTAGGACAACAACGATTCATCTGTTACTTGTTGCGGTAGTTGAACCCCTTATCCTCTGCATGACCTGTCATTGCCACAGTAAATAGATGAAACCCACTAGCATGAGTAGGAGTTGTTTGAGCCCTGATGTGCCTACTCATTCATGCTTGTTTGTCATGCCTGCTATTGCATAGAGTTGCGCCAGGTCTGATTCATCGGGAAAGAATCAGAGGTGTGTGAACATGTCCTACCTTGTGTGAGCTAAGTGTGTGAATACGTTTTTGGTAAAGGTAGCGGTGAGAGGCCATGTAGGAGTACATGGTGGGTTGTCTCATTGCAGCCGTCCTCAAGAACTGAGTTATGTGTCTGTGATCCATGAACAGCTACTACCACTCATTGGGATTCTTAATTGACCCTCTCGGCTTCTTAATCACCCTAGTACTCTGTCCAGGAGTTGCAACTAGTTTCTGGTGTTTGTAGGTTATGTGTTGGCGGCCGTGTGTAGCGCTGACCCTAGGGTGGGCTATGTTGCGGTAGACACACCGTGGCACGGTGTATCGGGCGCCCGTTTGGTGTCTCGGGAACCTTGTTCACATCGTTCGGGGCCGTATGTGGAAACCTCGGCCGGACTCCCTGCGGATGGAACCTGGATAGGCGATAAACCTGGACTAGAGACTTAAGTGTTTAGGTAGGCCGTGGCCGACACCCTCGCCAGGCTTCCGCTTGAAGGTTGCCGAGATACATGACGTGTATATGGTGGTAAGTGGTGGGAGAGTGTGTGAAGAAGTACACCCCTGCAGGGTTATCATTATCTAGTCGAATAGCCGGATTCCTCGGATATGGAAACTTGGACCCCTTGCATAGTTCATAGACAAGTGAAAGTGGATACTCTAAAACTCGCAAGATAAGTGTGAGTGCTATGGATGGCCTTCTCGTAGGGAGACGGGAGCAGTTCCATAGTGGTGTATTGAATGGTGAATATGTGGACTCGTGTGCGCCACCTCAAAAGAGTTGCTTGCAGTCGTAGTTCAGGTTAGCCACTGAGTCAAAGCTGGCTTGCTGCAGTTAAACTCCACCACCCCCCTTGTTGATACCGATGCATATGTAGCTAGTTTTGATGTAAGTCTTGCTGAGTACCTTTGTACTCACGTTTGCTTAATTTATGTTTTGCAGAGAGAGACTTCAGTCTCGCTAGTAGTTCCGCGTGGACTTCGACGTTAGCTTGATACCTCAGCTACGATCTTGTGCCCTTGGCAGGATCTGGTAGATAGTCAGGCTTCTCAGCCTTTTCCATTTGTAGATGTCTGTACTCAGACATGTTAAGCTTCCGCATGTGCTTGATTTGTATGTTGTGATTGTTGGGTCATGAGACCCATGTTTGTAATATCTCGCTCCTCGGAGCCTAATGAATAAGTACTTTGAGTCATAGAGTTATGTTGTGATGCCATGTTGTATTTACACATATCGAGCATATTGTGTGTATGATTGAAATGCTTGGTATGTGTGGGATCCGACAAATCTAGTTATTTATCCTTGGCAGCCTCTCTTATGGGGAAATGTAGTCTAGTGCTTTCTTGAGCCATAGTAGTCCGCTACAGGCCGGTTCACCGGAGTCCTGCTAGCCCAGCACTACTGCTCAGGATACTTGACTGGCCGGCATGTGTTTCACTTCGTTCCTATGTCTGTCCCTTTGAGGAAACGCCACGCGGTAACATCCGGAGTCCTGCCTAGCCTGCTACATCCCGGGTTCCCGGAGTCCTGTTAGCCTAGTGCTGCAGCCCGGATTTACACGCTGCTGACCGACATGCTCGATGTGATTCATGTATGCCTGTCCCCATAGGTTAGTGCCGCTTTGGGTTCACGACTAGCCATGTCGGCCCGAGTTCTCTGTCATATGGATGCTAGCGACACTATCATATACGTGAGCCAAAAGACGCAAATGGTCCCGGGCCATGGTAAGGCGACACCCATGGGAAATACCGTGAGTGAGGCCGCAAAGTGATATGAGGTGTTACCGGCTAGATCGATGTGACTTGGAATCGGGGTCCTGACAGCTTTGGTATCAAAGCCTGACTGCCTGTAGGATTACCAAGCCAAACTGGTCGAAGTCGAGTCTAGAAATGCTTTAGTTATGTAAGGGAATTGATCGTGGAAGGGAATGTAAGGCTCTGTTTACTCCTTTACCCTATGCCTTCTGATCTGAGTCAACCTCTTCTTTTCTACGGGGATTAAGAACTAGGCCTTCTCATCTATCTATTAGGATGACGTGTTACTAATCCATAGACTTACAGAATTGATAGTTTCAAGCCTCAGTTCAGTTCCTACTACTTCCATATGTTCATAATTGGTCTCAGAACCTTGATATTGTGATGTTGAGTGGTTATGCCACCATTTTTGCAGGATGTCTCAAATCATTTTGAGCATTTACAGCCGTTATGCTGTCCGAGTCATCTCAGGTTTCTAAACAATCTGATGCATTTGCAAATCCTTCCTCCCAGTTCCCGATGTCCTTTTGGGCCAGTTTAAGCACACTAATCCGTCTGTTGAGGTACTCCGCTGCCTCGGCATTTATGTTGGAGCTATTATTATGACCCTAGGTGTCTAGAGTATCACCTGGTAATCTAGTAATGCTTTGCATCCCCAGTGTGATGATTCTGGCCACCATTCTTGAAAGCATCCCGTGATGCCATTTAGTAGTAGATATTATATTCCTGGGTTTTTGAACCCGAGATTCACCCTACTTCATGTCGTTAGTATTTGCTAGTTCCCTTATGATATTAGTAACCTTTGCGATAGTCCTCGAGGTCTGTGGTATTTCCTTCTTCCAAATACCATGAACCATTAAGGCAGAAGTTCTTTGAACCAAAAGATCACTATTAGAGTACTCCTGAGGAGTTCTCCATTCATAATTGTGATTCTGCCAGTTCTACCTTTCTGCTTGGGTTATCCGGAAGAAAATTGTTGAACTCGTTCGACATACTAACCCATGAATCCACAATTCAAAATGTTATATGCTCCTTGAGTTGTCCATTCTCAGCTGTATTCCGACCATCATCTATAAATTGATAGTCAGGAATAATTGTGCATTCGTGTTCATCGATGCCTATTATTCTTGTGGTCCGTCAAGCCATTCTATTTCAGAATGACTAGGAGAAACAAACTCCAGTACCTCATCCATATCCAGGATTGGGTCAAAGTAGTTGTGTTCTGCAGATCAAATGCCATCCAGCTTTTGCTCTGTTCTACCCTAGAGTATTACCCCTTTTATGTCAGGACTGTCATGAGAATTGCACCACCTCTTATGAATTCTTGACGCAGTAATACTTCTTGCCATCATTGTTCATTCCTCAGTTCCGTGTTATTATAACCGGAATGCCGACAAGTGAACCATGATGTGTGAAAGCAATATTCCTAGCAACTCCATTGCTTGGTAGTTAATGGACAATACTCTCATTCTTAGTGTGCTGGTAATTAAATCACCATCCTAAGATTGATCGTGCTACCTAGTCCATATTTCCGGGTGCACTCATCGACCAATGAGTTAGGACTGTGAATCCCTCGCTCCTTGATCATATCGTCTTGCCCTGAAAAGCAAGATTGTTCTCGAGCTTAATAACATATCGGTGGTTCGTGATTTTCCGAATATCTTCTCGGAGGTATCACCCGGCTGTCACCTGATCTCTATGTTGAGTTCGTGATCAAGTTGGTTTCTTGTAGCCACCCTCTTCTCCAGGAATCTGTGTTGGATACCCCTGATCTAGTTGGTTAAGCTTAACAACAACTTGGAGAGTTGGAATATAAAAGCTTGTCCTACCACGCTCATCCCTAAGGGATATCTTGTATCTGTGTTGAAGAAAGATAATGTCTTCGTCGATTGATCCACGTGATCAATTGTCGGTGCTATTGCCTTATCAATCCCTTGATTTGAGTGTGGGCTATCGTCAAATCAAATCAGAACCAATGATGTTTGTAATGTTGTCTTACTATTGGTTGATCCCTCGAGCATACACCATTACATCTCTTGGTCTGACCAATGCTATCACCGTGTTCACATGATGGTGGAAGTCCAGTGATATGGAGATTCCGATGAGTTGCTGTTGAGCCCATCAGCAGCATTTTGTCTCCCCCATGATTCACGTTGAACATTACACTAGTGTTGGAAACTTTATAAGCATTGCCCTCATGTCCCGATCATGAAGCATATGTCCGGTTGAAAGATGTGACTTCCTCTAATTCATGTGCATCTGATGTAAGTTGCCGCCGTGAATTCGAGAAAGTTTGTTTTTGCTTCCTCTGGAATCATCCCAAGTCAGTCATGCATGTGCGAAGTATTCTATGGTCTGATAGACTGATCATCTACATTCTATACGTATCCCTAGCACACCAAGCCACTGATTGATTTGTTCAAGGAGAAGAAGTTTCTTCTTAAGAGTTAGACCTACGTAAGGACTTCGATATCCTCGTTGATGGTTCCCCCTGAACTCGGTAGTGTTTCATTTTAAGACTACCAGGTGACCATGCTTGTCTAGGACAACGTGTTCACATGCTTGTAGCAGAACCGGCTCATGTTTTGGAGCTTACTACCGTAGTTCATTCCCCCGAGAATCTCGCAACGTCGTCTCGTCGATTTGTGTTGCAAACCTTCATTTTCCTTTCTAGACTCGATGAGTCTGGAATATCCTGACACCAACCAGATCTGAATCTCAGGCAGATATGATGGTTGGAGCATTTTCCAAGAACTATAATATTGGTCTCTCGATAACCGGTAAAGTGGATGTCATGGCCAACACATCCAGCCGGAAGACCTATTATTGTAGTATCTCGATTGAAGAAAGTTGGCCACCTTCCCATGAGGATTTCGTAGGATTTACCTCCCTAGTTAATCCTTACGGATTCTTGTGCTCCCGAAGTCGACCTTTTACTTGATGTCCTAGATACCAAACCATATCAATAAATGAGTTATCCTAGCACATCAAGGAAAACATTAGAAGCGGAGTGCTAAATGTCTCTCGGTCGATTATCCAGATTTTGTTCCCTTGGCCTCGCTAAGGTGAAATCTGAGAAAGTGTTATCTTCCTTTGCATCGGCATCATCCATCACCATTCATCATGGTGGTATGTTGTGTTGCCAGGATCCTTGACACAGATATTGGTAAAACCTTCATGAATATGTAGTTGCTCAAGTTCTTGAGAGCACGCGCAAGCACCAGGTTTTACCATTGGCGTTAACTAGGATTTGCTTCCAATTTCCTCGGTTAGGTTATAACCTTTTCAAACAGTGGACTCACTCTCGACTGTTGAGCTCTTCCCCAGTTACCAGAATCATTCCCAACATTTGCATTTTGTTCCCAGCCTGCACCTCAGTAGTTTTTGTTCAGGATCATCTTCAAAAGTGGACATACCATGGGTCCCATCCATTTCCGATGATAAGCAAAAATCTTCCATTGCGTTGTCTTCAACAAGATAGTCCACATCATCCATTCTAGCCGGAGTATGCCATTCTTCGAACTTCTTCAAACGATCGTTGTGATTGCCTTAGGCTGGTATAAAGAGTTTAAATGATCTCCGAATCAAAAGTAATTCTTTTTGCCACTTAAGGGAATAATTCTACGAGTCACCTTCCCCGGGGTATCACGCTACGAAATCATGGCAAATATCTCCTTGGTACTTTGAAATTCATGCACCATCCTTTTCAGCGTGGAATTTTTACCTACCCAGTAGAACCTTGTCATCTACCTCTTTTCCATCACTCCTGATCTGTGTTTCATCTCTCAGCTCGAGAGATGTTACTATGTCTCATTACATGAGTTGATCTTGTGATCATTAAGATGATCCTAAGTTGCTCGAACCTCAGGGAGGTCGATTCTTCTTAAATTCTTCCTTTCTACTCGTTGTCATGCTGGATGTAGTTCTCAAAGCAAGACGTCGAGATCAAGGTGATGCAATGAATCAACATCCTTGAGAAGGACATCTGGATCATGAAGGTCGTTTTAGCTTTGTATCCCCTCTGTCTTCTTACCTCACGTCTTGAATCTCGGGACGAGATTCTTGTTTAGTGGGGGCGAGTTGTCACAGCCCTAGAATTTGATCGCAATTAGTATCATAAGCATCCATGCATCATGTTTATATTTGTTTGAAAGTTGAAATGGGGATGGCAGAAACCCCCAGCACCACTTAATCCAACTAGGGTTACTAAAATATTTTTCAATGATCCTGAAATGCCCTTCAAAAATGTTCATCATTTTTGTCTTGGTCTAAAACCTCTGACAAAAATGGTGCAATACTTTCTAGGTCATCCAAAGGTCACTGGATTAAATCATATGTTATTTGAATTTGGGCATTTAAATGCTAGTAAATATTTTAAATGCCCAAGTAATCCTAAACTGAAATGTTCCATGTTGGATATATTCTAAACAGTGGGCATGTTCAGTTTGGTGATTTTTGAAAGGGTCTAAGTATTTTTAATAAAGCCCTAAAGACTACAGAAAAATAGAAAACAAACTAAAAGAGAAAGAGGGAGAACCTACCTGGTGGGCCAACCGGCCCACCACTGTAGCAACCCAGCCGGGGAAAGCCAGCCCGGCCCACCTCCACCTCCCTGTTGTCTTCCACCTCCTGCGAGTGGGCAGGAGGGCGTGTGCCCGCGGCACGCACGCGCGCGCCCGGCCACCTCTTGCTTCCCGGGGCGGCCTGAGCCTTCCGTCGCGCCACGCCGCCCCCTCCCCCCCCAAGACCCGTGTGGATCGATCTCTCCCTCCCTCGCTCTCCCCCTCGCCCATTCCCCGCCATGGCCGAAGCCTCCATGGACGCACCGCCGCCGTTCGCCGCTGCCATCGACCTCCCCACGCCCATCCAGCTATGCCACGAGTTCCGCCTCGACCCCCGCGTCCTCTGCACCAATCCAGGCGCCGCCAGGAGCTCCGTGACGACGACCCCGAGCTCTTCTTCCTCCTTGGACCCGTGGATCACCGCCGGCCGATTCGCGCCATCAAGGACGTCCCCAAGCGCACTGAGCTATGCTTCGACCTCCCAGTGAGCTCCTCCGTCGTTTTCCCCTGTCCCCGTGGCTTGTCGCTTGCCGTAGCCGCGCTAGCCACCATACCAAGCACCGCCGTCCGCCATGGACACCGGGCATGGCGCTGCCGTGTCGCTCCACTCAAGCCGACGAGCCTAGCGAGCTCCTAGATGTACCAGGAGGCCGTAGATCCCCTTAGCTGGCCTCGCCGTACCCTGCAGCCCCGCGCCCGCATCAACCCGAGCTCCGGCCGCCGCCTCGCTCGTCGCCGGTGCCTCTACAGGCCACCCCAGCTCTGACAGCCTCCATCGTTGGATCCGCCACCCTTCTAGCTCCCCGTAGATGCTTCCCGCGCGCCAAACCGGCCCCCGTAGCAAAATCCCGAAGCCCTCCGCCGCGTTTTGGTCGCCGTCGGCGGAACTCCGGCGAAGCCAACGTGGCACTGTCATTAGCCACTAATGACCCCACTAAACTAACCCCTAGCTCACTGACGGATGGGCTCCCCTCTCTAATTAACCTGGTTTAGTTTCTGTTTAGTTTTAACTAACCACAAGGGCCCACAGGTCAGTTTGACCTGGCCACGTCACCTGTTGACCGGACCCCACCTGTCTGTGACACTAAATGTCACTGGGTCACTGACCAGTGGGTCCCACTGGTCAGGTTTGACCTGGACCATGCCCTGTTGACCTGCTGACGTCATGACGATGTCATGCTGACGCAGTAATTAATTTCTGTTTTAAAACAATTCAGAAAATTCCAGAAATTAGTGTAAAGTTCTAAAATTCATAGAAATTGAACCATAACTCCAAATGAAATAAATTATATATGAAAAATTATCAGAAAAATTCAAGGAATCTGTTTATGGCATTTTCATGCATGTTAGAACAACTTATGGCTGCTGATTAGGCCAATTCACATAAATGGAATTTAAACTCTCACATATGGAGTTGAACCTAGGGTTCAAACCAACTCCATTTAACATGTTGCTAGTTGCATTAGCTCAAACCACAGCATATTGACATGTCATGATCATGCATCGTGTTGTGCATTGCATTGATTGTGTTCCTTCTCTGTTGCCGGTGGTTGTCCCCTCTTGATAGACGTTGTACCGACGCTATGATCGTTGACGCTGATGAAGACCCAATGATATCTTCAGAAGTGCCAGGCAAGCAAAAACCCCTTGTTCATTCCGATACAACCCCACTCTCTCGCTCCTGCTCTCTTTTACTGCATTAGGACAAGAACGATTCATCTGTTACTTGTTGTGGTAGTTGAACCCCTTATCCTTTGCATGACATGTCATTGCCACAGTAAATAGATGAAACCCACTAGCATGAGTAGGAGTTATTTGAGCCCTGATGTGCCTACTCATTCATGATTGTTTGTCATGCCTGCTATTGCATAGAGTTGCGTCAGGTCTGATTCATCGGGAATGAATCGGAGGTGTGTGAACATGTCCTACCTTGTGTGAGCTAAGTGTGTGAATACGTTTTTGGTAAAGGTAGCGGTGAGAGGCCATGTAGGAGTACATGGTGGGTTGTCTCATTGCAGCCGTCCTCAGGAACTGAGTTCTGTGTCTGTGATCCATGAACAGCTACTACCACTCATTGGGATCCTTAATTGACCCTCTCGGCTTCTTAATCACCCTAGTACTCTGTCCAGGAGTTGCAACTAGTTTCTGGTGTTTGTAGGTTATGTGTTGGTGGCCGTGCGTAGCGCTGAACCTAAGGGTGGGCTATGTTGCGGTAGATACACCGTGGCACGGTGTACCGGGCGCCCGTTTGGTGTCTCGGGAACCCTGTTCACATCGTTCGGGGCCGTATGTGGAAACCTCGGCCGGACTCCCCACGGATGGAACCTTGATAGGCGATAAACCTGGACTAGAGACTTAAGTGTTTAGGTAGGCCATGGCCGACACCCTCGCCAGGCTTCCGCTTGAAGGTTGCGGAGATACATGACGTGTATATGGTGGTAAGTGGTGGGAGCGTGTGTGAAGAAGTACACCCCTGCAGGGTTATCATTATCTATTCGAATAGCCGGATTCCTCGGATATGGAAACTTGGACCCCTTGCATAGTTCATAGACAAGTGAAAGTGGATACTCTAAAACTCGCAAGATAAGTGTGAGTGCTATGGATGGCATTCTCGTAGGGAGACGGGAGCAGTTCCATAGTGGTGTATTGAATGGTGAATATGTGGACTCATGTGCGCCACGTCAAAAGAGTTGCTTGCAGTCGTAGTTCAGGTTAGCCACTGAGTCAAAGCTGGCTTGCTGCAGTTAAACTCCACCACCACCCCTTGTTGATACCGATGCATATGTAGCTAGTTTTGATGTAAGTCTTGCTGAGTACCTTTGTACTCACGTTTGCTTAATTTATGTTTTGCAGAGAGAGACTTCAGTCTCGCTAGTAGTTCCGCGTGGACTTTGACGTTAGCTTGATACCTCAGCTAGGATCTTGTGCCCTTGGCAGGATCTGGTAGATAGTCAGGCTTCTCAGCCTTTTCCATTTGTAGATGTCTGTACTCAGACATGTTAAGCTTCCGCATGTGCTTGATTTGTATGTTGTGATTGTTGGGTCATGAGACCCATGTTTGTAATATCTCGCTCCTCGAAGCCTAATGAATAAGTACTTTGAGTCATAGAGTTATGTTGTGATGCCATGTTGTATTTACACATATCGAGCATATTGTGTGTATGATTGAAATGCTTGGTATGTGTGGGATCCGACAAATCTAGTTGTTTATCCTTGGCAGCCTCTCTTATGGGGAAATGTAGTCTAGTGCTTCCTTGAGCCATAGTAGTCCTCTACAGGCCGGTTCACCGGAGTCCTGCTAGCCCAGCACTACTGCTCAGGATACTTGACTGGCCGGCATGTGTTTCACTTCGTTCCTGTATCTGTCCCTTTGGGGAAACGTCACGCGGTAACATCCGGAGTCCTGCCTAGCCTGCTACAGCCCGGGTTCCCGGAGTCCTGTTAGCCTAGTGCTGCAGCCCGGATTTACACGCTGCTGACCGACATGCTCGATGTGATTCATGTATGCCTGTCCCCATAGATTAGTGCCGCTTTGGGTTCACGACTAGCCATGTCGGCCCGGGTTCTCTGTCATATGGATGCTAGCGACACTATCATATACGTGAGCCAAAAGACGCAAACGGTCCCGGGCCATGGTAAGGCGACACCCGTGGGAATACCATGCGTGAGGCCGCAAAGTGATATGAGGTGTTACCGGCTAGATCGACGTGACTTGGAATCGGGGTCCTGATAGATAGGCGCTTCAGCATCAAGCTGGATGAGTACTTCGAAGTGGATACAGTAAGTCACAACGAAAAGTCTTTTTTCGTAATTAAGCATGACTTATACTTCACTTGCTTCAACTTATAATTTTAAATTCTCACTATTCTACTAGCGTATCCCCTGCCATGCAAGAATTTTTGTCTTGGATAAGATAGGTTTCAGTCCTAACAAAACTATGAAGGTAAAGAAAGTTTACTTGAAGACCGAGCATGGTTATACCTTCAACGTCAAATTATACAATGCACACACCTACACCTATTTTGAATGCAAATCTTGGCAAGCACTATGCAAGGCTTATGCATTTGAGCCTGATATATTTATCGCATTTGATATCCATCCCGAAGATGATATAGAAGTAATAGAGACATTTGGGTCGATGTGCAGACGCCTCTAGTTCTGCCATTATGTGAGTTTCTCAACCATATTTATGTCTTCGATATTGTTTAATCAAAATTAGTTGACAACTAATTTCTATTGACAGCTTATTTCCATTCAGGCAAACATGTCCGGCGCTTGGTGGACAGGACCATCCACTGTCCCGGGGCTGAACTAAACTGCGAGGAGATAAGTCATTATGTTTCATGGCTTGAGGATCTTAATGTTGTCAAAACAAATTATTTTTCTGAATTTGAAAATCTTAGTACTCAAAACGTGCAACCAATAGTGATCGTATTGAACTACGGTCACCTCTATTTAGGAAATATAGTAAGATTTTTACTATTTGTCCTTAGTGCATCTTTTGCATACATTATTTTTCGAGCTAAACTTCATGGCTAAGTAATGTTACTATATGATGTTCTTCAACAGGGACTCCCAATGACAGTTGTGTCTCGGTGGATCGGTACTAAAGGTCGCATGTCAATGGTTAGCTTACGGCCAAGACATCCTACAATGCACATGAGTGCATTTAAGATTTCTAAAAGCGAGGAATGCTTAATAGTGAAAGATTGGAGCAAAATTGTTAACGATCGCAGAGAAGTACTAGGGGGCGGCAATCAGAAGCGCAACCCACGATTAGGAGACAGGTTCATCTGCATGCTTCAATATGATGAATCAGGAGAGCTATGCATGTTCTATGCTATTTTATCTGAGAGAGAGCAGCAGGAGTGATTAGCTAGCTAGTTCATGCTCTTATTAGTACTTGTCCTCTCATGTATGTGTTCTTCGTCCTGAACTTAATCTCAAAGAGTGATTTGCTTTTGTGGTCTTATGAACGCTTAATTATAATCTCATGACCATGTTGAACTCGATGATATCTTTGCTTCTGGTACAAGTGAATGTTTCTTCTTTAAGCTAGTGTTGATAGCGGTAATGACTATGATGATTAAATAGTGGTAATGACGACTATGATGATTTTTAGCTAGCTAGCTAGTATAGTGCTGTTGGTGATGATATGCTGTTAAGAGTTTTTATATTAATATGACGATGATGATGATGAGTTATTATATCACCTAATGATTTAACAACTCATTATAATGTAAAAAAATCTCTAAATTAAATTAAAAACACAAAAAAGGAAAAATATAAAATAAAACCAAAACCCCCTAAACATTTAGTATCGGTTGGTGTTACCAACCGGTACTAATGGTCTCTCCGCACCCGGTCCTGCCTCGTGCCACGTGGTGGCACTTTAGTGGCGTTTCGTGCCGAATCGGTACTAAAGGGGGGACCATTAGTCCCCACCCTTTAGTGCCGGTTACAGAACCGGCACTAAAGGCCCTTACGAACCGGTGCTAAATCCCGGTTCAGCACTAGTGTAAATTCTATTAAAAAGTCAATTAATTTATTAGTTTGATCAAATAGAAGAAGATATCAGCATCTACAATACTAAATAAATATATAGTGAATATATATCTAATGATGAATAAATTGATATTGATTTTTTTATTCATATTTTTCTATATACTCTTGGTAAAACTTAGAAAGCTTTGACTCGTTTTATAAGCCACCTATTTGGCGAGGAAGGAGTATTTTAGAACCTCACATAAAATAATCAACCTACAGTAAATAAATAATATACATTTTTGCAAATAAATAATGAATGAACTAAAACTTCACAAAATAAGCAAACATATTACACTCTCAATCCATATAATATGCAAGATTGAGTTATTATGGGTGATAGGTTATTATGTTCCAAAAAGGTGATATATAAAATAATTAAGGGTGGCATGGTGCTTTCTCATACTTCCAATTATTAAGGGAGTACTTTACACTATTATGGACGTAAAATCCAACACAGTGTCTTGTTTCTCTCTGATACCTATTATTGGTTGGGGTAGGAATTTGGCTTTTGCAGGGCTGAAGCGGATGGAGCTCTTCAAGGGCCTTGAGACTGACGTACGGCCTTCTAGAGCCGAGGCTAAAGTCCCCACGAACAGTATACCGGCATCCAAATATGTCACAGCATCGACTATATCTTATGATTAATCATCTATGATAAGTCTACACAAGTGATGGCTTCATCAACAGCAAAAGGATGGTTTATAGTTAAGAGTTAGGTAGGTAAAGGGTTGCCTGATACTTGAAGCCATCGACTTGTCCCAACAGAAGAAGGAAAGCACAAAGGATTGATGTGAGTGATCAATGATCGTTGGGTCATTCTGACCTTATAGATCTTTAAGGAAGTCCATTGTGTCGTTTCAATGGATAAAGACTGGTGGAATTCTTTAAGCTCAAGGTGAAACGAACTCTGTTGACCTTTGCTGCCCGTACCAAGTTGAAGCATCCTATCCGTTGGTTTCTTTGTGTTGAAAAAACTAGGAAATGGGGTGGAACAGTTGAACTTGGTAATAGTACATGCTTTTCTGATGTGAATGATCGAGGGATGACAGGCATCGGAACCGATGCTGTATTCAGGTTCTAAAGGTGAGTCTACCAAAGTCTCAGTCAAGTGTGACTGGGCCTCAGTCGACTGAGTTTTAACCAAGTCTCAGTCGAGTGACATAGCATATAGAAAAAATATAGAAAAACTAAAAAGAAACTTTTACACGGATCTTCATGTGAGATCGAACGAATATAGCATCAACTGACACATAACCAAGTGTCAGTCGACTGAGACTTCGCAAAACTGTAAAGAAATACATCTTGGTTTTCCCTAAAAAAATTTGTATATGCTCGTGTCTTTAGTTAACTACTTATATACAGTCCCGTGGAAAGGGAAAACCTCTTTCGGAAAAAAGGAAAACCTGACGTGTGCTGTCTAGGCGTTACAGGCAATACGTAGTACGTATGTAGTTTTTCTATATATGCAGGAAGGATGGCGTTACATAGTCTCGGTGAAAATGATCAATGGGATGACGATGACGACGACACAGACAGTTGACGACGGGAGAAAGGACGATGGTGAAATATGGTTGATGATGTTCTACTTGCCCATGCCCGAAACCACATACGAGCTGTTAAATGCTTGTGAACGTGGGCAACAGAGGAAGATTCTACTCGAAGCTACGTACCCTTTCCTCGCAAAAAGAAGAAGCTACGTGCCCTTGAACCAATCATCTCGCCGGGCAAAACAACAGTAGATTTCCGGGCGCATAAACCATGTTTTTTTTATGAATATGGCTATTACTAATTGGTTGTGCGCGCAACGCGAATCGTTGCCGTCGCTGCTGCATGAGGATCCGCGCGAGCCCGCCCCGCATGGCCCACCCGAATCAGGCGTTTCCAGTTTTTCCCTATACGGAACGAATACAGTCAAATCGTATCTGACGACCTATCGACGCCCACAACTAGCTCATACTAGGCGTGTTCCATACCCGTCCTGTTTTTTATCATCCTTCCGGGCAAAAACTATACTACCAGTAGTTGATGGCGATCAGTTGACGCAAAAGGGAAACGTGTTTGACGGTCGAGCGCTCGTCCGGTCCCAACTCCCAAGCGCATGCACACCTTGAAAAGACGTAGGTCGTCTCACCGGAGAGATTTCAGTTACGTACGCATGCGCGCACGCCGCGTCTACCGAAGCGGCGACGTCGACGCGGCAACCAAACCACTATGCAGGCTACACATGTACCGGCCCGCCGGACGCAGCCCTCGGATGCACAGGGGAATGTCCAAGAAATGTATGCGTGACGTGAGTGCGTGCGTTTTCCATGTGGATCCAGGCCAAGTCCTCCGGGAAGATGCGCCGTTTGATTTTGGGCATGGAGAACCTGGCCGCAGCCGCTACCCGCCGGAGAGAAACGCCGGGAGGGGGCGCGCGCAGGACAGGACAAGCGATAGATGGTGACAGTGGGGGACGTGTTTTTCCTCCGCTCTGCATGCACTTGTGCACGCGGTCAAGCACGGGACAGGGACGGCGTATCCATATGATATCGATCGGCCCCTCCTCCGTCCACGGACTGGGTTTGCTGGCTGGCTGGCTGCTGCTGCTGCTAATCGACTTTATCCGGGTCGTCTAGCTAGCTAGCTTTCCAGCAAATCTACCGCGTAAAGTTGGTCGGAGCCTCAGGCGACGGAACACCGAACACGCCTTAGCTCCAGTCCATCCAAGAGAGAACAAAACACATGATGTGTGGTGTGGTTCCACAGTGTGATGGATTGTTTCAAGGTCACAAGGCCAAGAGGCGAACAAGCCTAAGCTTGACGATCAAGCTCGCACATATTATTCTATGAGCATCTCTAAGAGACTGAACCGATAAATTTTGAGATTGACAAAGTCGACATCGTGTTCGTTTGGCAGCGGCAGATGCAGCCCCGCCAACCCCCTTCCGATATGGTGGCTCCGACCGACGTTGGCTTCCTCATTTTCGTTTCCAGACACGATAGCTATGAGATTGCTCAGCCTCAGGCCAGGGAGAAATCCCTGCTTGGCTTGCCGGCGCTGGCAGCGGCGGCATCTGCGGATGTCGATTCCTTCTTGGAGGCGTTGTCAAGGCCCTCGGCTGCGCCCCTCTTCGAGCTCAAGGGAAACCCTAGGTCTGATTCCTCCGGACCGGATGGCGACGGGGTCTCGGCGTCGTCCTCCTTCTTGAAGGCGCTATCTTGCTCGCTCGTGGTGTCCCCTGTTTCGGTTTTGAAGATGTTGGTTCGGCATTGCCGCGCTTGAGTCGGGTTTGGTAGGTTTAGTTGTGATGTATTCTTTATTCGGGCCGAGCATCTCTTGTTCCCCTGCTCCGGGCACCATGTTTACGCCTGTCTGCATTCGTGTCATGTGTTTTACCCTTATGTACTCATTCTATTTCTTCTATTAATGAAATGATACACAAGCTTTGCGTATTCGCGAAAAACAAAGTTAACATTGTAATTCCAAAAGAAAAAATGCACCAACCATGCAAATCTATGAACTGAATCTACGTGGCACCACAAAAGACGTAACCATCGCGATGAAGCTTATCTCTGTCTTCTTTCTTCCTAATGGGCCACAAGGCAAAGTGACGCGGAAGTGCGTCAGTTTGGCAACTGATCGTAATCCCTGAACGGTTTCAGTGCAATGGTGCGGCTAAAAGAAATTTGATGGTCCAGAAGAGTGTCACCTTTTTTTCTTTTAAAAGAACACCAAGAATGTCACCCATGTGGGCTTCCAGCCCATGGTCCCACTATCTTCCGGCCCTGGCGGGATAGGAAGTAAATTCCACGGGCTTTCCATACATTGCTAGAGCAATTTCTCGTCTACTGCAAGATCGAAGAACAACTCGCCTTCGTGCTCATGCAAGCAGGCCGGCTCAATAATGTATATTG
This sequence comes from Triticum aestivum, assembly GCF_018294505.1. Lineage (NCBI taxonomy): Eukaryota > Viridiplantae > Streptophyta > Magnoliopsida > Poales > Poaceae > Triticum > Triticum aestivum. The sequence continues at coordinate 699,915,343 of NC_057797.1, forward strand.
CTTCCTAGGAGCAGTTTCGCAAAGCTTCTATGCATCGGTTCAGACCGATTGTAGAAACTTCCGAACATGTTTTTATTTTTGTTTCCTGTATTGGTTTCATTAGTTTTCTATTTTTGGTTTTTTTCTGTTTATTTGCTTTTCTTTTAAAAAAATCTTCGCTTTTTCAAATACATGTTGACTTTTTCTTAATACAAGTTGAACCTTTTTCATAAACACTGAACATTTTTTAGATACACATTCACCATTTTCTACGAATACATGTTGGACATTTATCAAATGCACATTGAATATTTTTATATACATGTTGAACATTTTTCAGATACACGTTGAACATTATCTAAATACACATTGGATATTTTTAGAATACATGTTGAACATTTGTCAAATGCATGCTGAGATTTTTTTATATACATGAACATTTTTCAAATACATGTTGAACATTTTTTTGAATACATGTTGAACATGTGTCAAAAACACACAGAACATATTTTACAGTCAACAGTTTTTCAACACAAATTTAATATTTTTTATAAATGTGATGAACATTATCTAAAATCATGTGGAATATTTTTAATGTTATGATTGTTTTTTGAAAATTATTTGAACTAAATTTTAAATTTTATGAATATTTTTAAAAAAATCTGTGAACATATTTTGAAATGAATGGACAACTTTTTAAGATGATGAACTGTTAGGACCGAGAGTATATCGACTAGAGGGGGGTGAATGAGAGATTCAAAATTTCTTTCAAAACTTCGAATCAAAACCAAACACAATAGATAGACAGAGCACCAAAGGGAAAAGTATAACTCACAACCAAAAGCTAATTATAGCACAGAGGACTAAGCAAATCTTTCAACAAAAGATAGGATGATCTTCTGAGTATAGTAGCACAAGACCTTCGCTATGACGACGGTGGCACAGTAAACTATCAAGATAAATAACATGGATGACCGAACAAGAACTAAGGGCAGAAAATAAGATGTTGGCAACGACTAGAAATGGAGAGAATGAGTACTTCACACAACAGAGACAGTGAGCGGAGTAGAACACTACACACACTATAAATACAGAAAGAAGATCAAGATAATCTATCAAACATAGAGCACTGAAAGCAAACTACTAAAAGTATTGCAGTAGAATAGAATGAACTACGTCTGGTGGTCGATGGCGGCAGTTGATTTGATAGACCAGTTCACTCTTCGGCAAAAGAGCTACGTCTAGTTGGAGGGACTTGTGATTGAACACATGAGCAAACCTCTCTTCGTCCTATTCTCCTTCAACCTGAAGCTGGTCAGACTTTGGTTGAATTCACTTGGGGAGTCGGGGTAGATACTTGTCGGCGGTCTCCAAACTTTTGACAGACTTCTTCGCGAAGCACAATTACTCTTGGTTGCTGAAGACTTTGCTTGGTGAAGGCAATTACTCTTCGACACTCAAGCCAACACCTATCCGTCTAGAGAGTGTGCAGCTCTCAAGAGTAATGAGTACAAGAACTCTAACTTAGTTCTACTGTGATGCTCAACCAATGTCTAAGTTTTGGTTCCTGATTTTCTCTTAGGGGATCTTAAACTCAAATCTCTTGAGGGGGTGCTCAATCAATCTTCTCATAATCTTAAGCAGAGCAGCCAACGATCAAGGTTGGAGTGGGTGGCTATTTCAAGTCGCAGCCTTCCCAGATGGGAAATGATCTTTTAGGACACGAAGCCCAACCAACGGCCAACCTACACATTTCCAACGGTCGAATTTTGAGCACAACGGTAACATTTCTTGCGGAGCAAGTAATGTTAACTCCTCGGTCTGAAGGATATCTCTTGCGGCATAGAAGAACATCGTCTCTCGCTGGAAAGTAATCATTCGGGGCTCAAAGAGATTTCTCTCAGTCTTGCATAGGTTTCAGCTAAGCATCACATCGTACCTGAGCGTCGAGAACATATACCCCTCTTAATAGTACGGTGGCCCTATGACTCAAAAGAGAGAAAGAAGAACAATGAAACAAATGCTACATCTTTGCTTCATCGTCAATCTTCTCGACTGCAATCATTTTCGTTCAAACATACCGAAGGAAAATTGCTTTGCGTCAGCAATAATTGTAAGGGGTCATTTCCTTCACACAATATTCTCAGCATCGTTTCTTCTTGAAATTTATCTCTTCCTTCTCTTCAACGCAGATAATCTTCAGTGAAGTTCTTCAAACTTGAAGAAAGAATATAACATTCTTCTCGGATCTCTATGGACTATTTGTTTTTGTGTACACTAGCAAATAGATCAGTCCATGACTGTTTTTGGCAACAATATCCAAAACACAAGGGGGCAAGATATTACACCAACAATCTCCCCCTTTTTGGACAATTGTTGACAAAACAGAACACATAGAAGGTAGAGGTAAGGGTAACTTATAATGTGCAGAAAAGAAAGTGTTGAGAGAATATCCGAAGATAAAATACGCTCTCCATAAGTGTATGCATCTTACTAAAGATTTTCATAGACTAAAGTCCTTCATTGTTAGAGAACAAAGGGGCAATATTAATCTTTGGGAGTATCACTGAGATATGATCCGATTGTGACGCCCCCAATTCAATCATACACTAATCATACACGCAAACGTGTACGATCAAGATCAGGGACTCACAGGAAGATATCACAACACAACTCTACAAATAAAATAAGTCATACAAGCATCATATTACAAGCCAGGGGCCTCGAAGGCTCGAATACAAGAGCACGATCATAGACGAGTCAGCGGAAGCAACAATATCTGAGTACAGACATAATTAAACAAGATTGCCTTAAGAAGGCTAGCACAAATTGGGATATAGATCGAAAAAGGCGTAGGCCTCCTGCCTGGGATCCTCCTAAACTACTCCTGGTCGTCGCCAGCGGCCTGCACGTAGTAGTAGACACCCCGGTGTAGTAGGAGTCGTCATCGAGGGTGGCGTCTGGCTCTTGGGCTCCATCGTCTGGTCGCAGCAATCGGGTATAGGAAGGGGGAAAAGAGGGAGCAAAGCAACCGTGAGTACTCATCCAAAGTACTCGCAAGCAAGGAGCTATACTACATATGTATGCATTGGTATCAAATGGAATAAGGGTATCATATGTGGACTGGACTGTAGAAAGCCGGGATAAGAGGGGGGTAGCTAATCCTGTCGAAGACTACACTTCTGGCCACCTCCATCTTGCAGCATGTAGAAGAGAGTAAATGGTAAGTTCACCAAGTAGCATCACATAGCATAAACCTAACCGGCGATCCTCTCCTCGTCGCCCTGTTAGAGAGCGACCACCGGGTTTTATTTGGCACTTGGAAGGGTGTGTTTTATTAAGTATCCGGTTCTAGTTGTCATAAGGTCAAGGTACAACTCCAAGTCGTCCTGTTACCGAAGATCACGGCTATTCGAATAGATTAACTTCCATGCAGGGGTGCACCACATTTCCCAACACGCTCGATCCCCTTTGTCCGGACACACTTTTCTGGGTCATGCCCGGCCTTGGAAGATCAACACGTCGCAGCCCTACCTAGGCACAACAGAGAGGTCAGCACACCGGTCTAAATCCTATGGCGCAGGGGTCTAGGCCCATCGCCCTTTGCACACCTGCACGTTGTGAACGCGGCCGGAGAGTAGACCTAGCAACCTCCATTACAAAGGAAGTTGCGTTACGCGGTCCAACCCGGCGCGCGCCGCTCAGTCGCTGACGCCACGAAGGCTTCGGCTGATACCATGTGAAAGTGCAACTATCCCTAGGTGGTTTTGGTAATTCATAATAACATATAGCTCATTGAGCTAATGCTATTCCAAGATGACTATTTCAGGAAAGCTCAATGATTGGCATGGCATGGATGTGAAAGTGGAACCCTCAAAATACTAAGGACAAAGGATTGGCTCAAGCTCAAAAGCTCAAGACTCTTCATTTTATATTTTAGTGATCCAAGATCACATTGAGTCTTTAGGAAAAGCCAATACTATCAGGAGGGATGAGGTGTTGCTTAATGAGCCTCTTGCTTCATGTGCTTAGTGATATGCTCCAAAACCCTCAACTACTTTCCCATATCCACATATGACCTAAACCCAAAGCCAAACTCGGTCCTACCGATTCTTTCTATCCGGCGCCACCGAGTTTCACTTGTCATAAGCCACTGTCAAACCCTAGCAAATCGGTTCTACCGATAGGGATCTCGGTCTCACCGAGATGGGATTGCAAACTCTCTGTTTCCCTTTCGTAACTTTTCGGTCTCACCGAAAGAGCGAATCGGTCCCACCGAGATTGTAATGTAAATTCAGTGTTTCCTTTTTGTAACTTTTCGGTCTCACCGAAAGAGCAAATCGGTCCCACCAAGTTTGCCTGACCAACTCTCTGGTTAGCTAATTACCAAATTCGGTCTCACCGAGTTTGTGTAATCGGTCTCACCGAGATTACGTTATGCCCAAACCCTAACCATATCGGTCCTACCGAGTTGCATGTCAGTCCCACCGAAAATCTCTAACGGTCACTAGGTTTACATTTTCGGTCCGACCGAGTTTGTTGATTCGGTCCCACCGAGATTGGAAAACTGTGTGTAACGGTTGGATTTTGTGTGGAGGCTATATATACCCCTCCACCTCCTCTTCACTCGTGGAGAGAGCCATCAGAACACATACACAATTCCCACTCATATGTTCTGAGAGAGAACCACCTACTCATGTGTTGAGACCAAGATATTCCATTCCTACCATATGAATCTTGATCTCTAGCCTTCCCAAGTTGCTTTCCACTCAAATCTTCTTTCCACCAAATCCAAATCCTATGAGAGAGAGTTGAGTGTTGGGGAGACTATCATTTGAAGCACAAGAGCAAGGAGTTCATTACCTACACACCATTTGTTACTTCTTGGAGAGTGGTGTCTCCTAGATTGGCTAGGTGTCACTTGGGAGCCTCCGACAAGATTGTGGAGTTGAACCAAGGAGTTTGTAAGGGCAAGGAGATCACCTACTTCATGAAGATCTACCGCTAGTGAGGCAAGTCCTTTGTGGGCGATGGCCATGGTGGGATAGACAAGGTTGCTTCTTCGTGGACCCTTTGTGGGTGGTTGCTTCTTCGTGGACCCTTTGTGGGTGGAGCCCTCCGTGGACTCGCGCAACCGTTACCCTTCGTGGGTGGAGCCCTCCGTGGACTCGCGCAACCGTTACCCTTTGTGGCTTGAAGTCTCCATCAACGTGGATGTAGGATAGCACCACCTATCCGAACCACGGGAAAAACATCCGTGTCTCCAATTGCGTTTGATTTCTCCAAACCCTTCCCTTTACATTCTTGCAAGTTGCATGCTTTACTTTCCGCTGCCAATATACTCTTTGCATGCTTGCTTGAATTGTGTGATGATTGCTTGAGTTGTCCTACAATAGCTAAAATCTGCCAAGAACTAAAATTGGGAAAAGGTTAAGTTTTTATTTGGTCAAGTAGTCTAATCACCCCCCTCTAGACATACTTTCGATCCTACACCATGACGTCGAGTGCCCATAATTGTCCCCGTGTAGTTAGTTAGTGCATATAGGCCAGTAGCCAGACTCAGATCAAATACCAAGATCTCGTTAAGCGTGTTATTTTGAAATAACCACGGACGCCAACCAGGGCCAGGCCCACCTCTCTCCTAGGTGGTCTCAACCTGCCCTGTAGCTCCGCCACAAAGTAACAGTCGGGGGCCTTCGGGAACTCAGTCCCACCTCTACCGGGATGGAGCCACCTGCCCCTTCAGCCCCCAACATCAGAATCATTCGCGGGTACTCCTACGAGCCGATCCGACTTTAGTCACCACCTGTATAGCATGTATATATGTATAAGTATATACCCGTGATCACTTCCCGAGTGATCACGGCCTGATAGTATAGCATGGCAGACGGACAAGAATGTAGGGCCACTTATGATAAACTAGCATCCTATACTAAGCATTAGAATTGTAGGTAAAGGTAACAACAGTAATAGCAAGGACAGGCTATGCATCAGGATAGGATTAACGGAAAGCAGTAACATGCTACACTACTCTAATGCAAGCAGTATAGAGAAGAGTAGGTGATATCTGGTGATCAAGGGGGGGGGGGCTTGCCTGGTTGCTCTGGCAAGAAGAAGGGGTCGTCGTCGATGTAGCCGATCACATGGGTATCGGCAACGGTCTTGGAGCCTACCGAAAAGAAGTAACGGTGGGGGAACACAATAAATAACAGAGCAATCAAATGTAACACAAAGCAAGACGCGGCAATACGTTGTGCTAGGGGTGATGTAACGCAAGGATATGTGATACCAGCGAAGGGGGGAAAACATCCGGGAAAGTATCCCCGGAGTTTCGTGTTTTCAGACAGATGAATCGGAGGGGAAAAGTTGCGAGTTTGATATGCTAGGAATGTGTGGCGGACGAACGGGCTGCGTATCTGGATTCGTCTCGTCGTTCTGAGCAACTTTCATTTACAAAGTATTTTGAACCGACCTATGGATTATTTTATATTAAATTTTAAAGTTTTAATTCATTTTTAGAATTAACAGAATTAATTTAATTTAGAAAAATGCCATTATGATGTTAGCGTGATGTCAGCATGATGTCATCAGTCAACCATCTGTTGACTAGGTCAACAGACGTGTGGGTCCCGTTCGTCATTGACTCACACTAACTAAACAAGATTTATTTGGTAATTAGTTAATTAGGTTAACTAAGTTTCATTTGCTTAATTAAACGCAATTAATTAAGTTAATTAACTAATTATTATTATTATTAATTAATCTTTCTATTTATTTTATTTATTGATTTTGTTTTTCCAGGGGACTGGGCCCCACATGGCAGTGGCCCTGGGGCCAACCGGGGGCGGGTTAGCGGGCGCGCATGCGTGCGTGTCTACGGGCATAGGCCCGGCTGGCCGGCCGGAGCAGCGAGGGACGCAGCGGTGGCCGGAGATGGGCTGGGGCAGCGGCCAGCGGTGATAGGCAGAGGCAATCGCGGGCAGCAAAGCAGCAACAGAGCAAGCAGCGACAAGCTGCAGAGGAGAGGAGCACGACATCGAGCATGGTGGTTGCACAGACGCGCATGGCAGTGGCAGGGCAGTGGCGACGGCAAGCAACGGCAACAGAGGCTGTGAGCGGATGGAGAGCAGCACGGGTGGGGCGACAACTCCGGTAGCGAAAGGCGCGGTGGAGGTGAAGGGACGGCGGGGGCGCGTGTGAGCGACAGGGCTGGCGCGCGGGTCGGGCGCGAGCGGCGTGGGGAGCAGAGGTTTACTTAATTTAGAATTTAGAACTTTTATTGTTTGCTTAATTTAGAATTTGAATTCGAATCGGTTTTGAACTAACGCGAGATTAGCAACAGTAACAGAGGTGACGTGGCATCTTTAGCAGAGGTTTACTGTAGCTTGATTATCCGAGCGTCACAATTCTCCTCCACTACAAGAAATCTCGTCCAGAGATTTAAGCGGTGGAGTAAGGGGGGAAAGTGCTGGTAGCGAAAAACCTAACGAGTCTTCTCGGTCCTGGTTGCCCTTTCGATGAGGTTGATCCCTTACGTTGATGTCTTCATTTCTCTACTTCAAGTCACCATGATCAAGTCGGCATTCTTCCTTCGGGAACTCCATCGTACTTACGAAAGAATAAAGGGTGGGCATTTCGGGAGAACAGACCTCCGCAAGGTCGACTATCTGGTCGATAACATCGAGGAAGGTGGCGGAAGTAACTCTCGAATTGAAACTTAAGAAAATATCGAGAGCAAAGTAAGGAGGTATCATGGGAAGTTTCGAGCGAGCGGGCAATCGTTTGATGCCTGAAACAGAGCGTGAAATGGGGTCCAGAGCAACGAGAATAAGTATTGTGTCTGATAACAGAATTGATGATCTCTCGGAAGGTGGCTCATGAGTTACATAGAGGCCATGCGCGAGGAAAAACATTGGGAATAGGGAGTGTATAGGAGTCAGGCTTCGATCCTGTGGAACTGTTGGGTTATGGGCCCACCATGTGGTTGAAAGTAGGAAGGGGGCCGACATCTTGCACGGTCACGATAGTAAGGCGTGTTAGAGGGTAGCCTGTCAGTTATGTCGGCAACAACATCGATACCAAGGGCGAGGGACGAAGAGAACCATTTTCCTGCTCATTGAACGAGGCGGGCCAATAGGCAAGGTTCTCGTCCATCGGTGGCTACCGAAATGTCATCAACAATAGTAACAGGGTCTTGCTGACAGAATTGTACACCAAGGTATATACATAAGCAGGAGAATATTACTGCTTAGATCATATAGATCACAAGAAAGGTCAAACCAAATAATGGAAAGGAAAATGTGTTTAAACACATATATCAGGGGTATATCCTTCCCAAGGACAAGCAGAGCATGATATCCTTGGCAGGATATAATGTAGAAAACTCTTTAGGAAAGGGGAGAGAAATTTCATGACTTTACCCATGCAACGGTGTTTGGATAATTTGAGCAACTAACATTTAGCATTGGGCTTCAAATGTTCTTGTTAAAAATCGGTGCACCACGGACATGCTTCGAGATAGCATTGACAAGGTCTTCAAGCAAAGGTCGGACTTTGGATACACAAAGGATCCATCAGGATAAACTTATTAAACAAGGCATTCAATTTCCTCATGGAAAAAATGGTTAACCTTGTTAAGAAGGAAACTATAACACTAGGTCCTCCAGCTAGGTGTGCTAGGCATGACATCACCTTACCGGGTCATATAAAGACCATCGTTAAAATTCTTGGAAATAACTTCCAACCATCATATCCGACCGAGATTCGGGTCTGATTGGTGTCAGGATAGACTCAGGATGCTTGAGAAGAAAAAAGGTGCAACACAAATTGATGAGATGAGATTGCAAGAGTCTCGGGAAATGAACTATGGAAGTGAGTTCCGAAACAAGAGTTCATCATTAAACCATGGAGAAGATGAGGATGTGGCTGATGGACTCAGGGATAATTCACCTTATTTCCAAAAGATGGCTCTCCACAATTATGTGAATAAGGAGATAACATTTGTCAGATCAAATGATATGACAAGGATTGCTCGAGGAAAACGTACACAATGAAACATTGGTTGAAAAGTGCACCCGAAATATGGGCTTAGGTAGCATGTTCAATGTCAGAATGGTGATTCAATAACCAATAGTCTAAGAATGAACTATTGGCCATTAACTTCAAAGCAATAGGGTTGCTAGAAGTACAGAATCCAAACAACACCGTTCACTTGTTGGTACCCCGGTTGGAATCAACACGGGAACCAAGAAAGAATGGTGATGGTGAGAAGTATCACAATACCAAGAATTCCTTAAGAGGTGGAGCAGTCCTCACAACATCCTTGATATTAAAAGATGGTAATACTCCAAGGTAAAGAAGAACAAATACTGGATAGCAGGGATCTCAAGGTATAACACAAAACACGAACAAGTTTGTGTTGAAAGGAAGGCAATAAAGTGGTCAATGATAACACAAATCATCGGGGGCAAGGATGGTATTTCTCATCATGAATTCAATTGATATCCTGGAAGAGCTCAGAACGCTGATGATAACACGACACATTTGTCGAGAAATTTCAAGATGTAATCGATCGGCAATGACATCAAGTCAAAGGAATGGTGAAGCAAAAGGTAATTGGAACCAAGGGTATGACACAAACTTGAAACCAAGCTCGTTGTTCAAGGCGAAATGATATGATGAGGAAGATTGACGTAATCTTAGCTCAACATCGAAAGTTGTGCTCCGGGAATAAAGACCAGGTAGCACAGTTAAAATTTAGCACAACAATGATATAGCCGATCAAGCTAGGAATGACTTAAAAGATTATTGAACTCGTAAGCAACAAAAATTACTTAGAGTTATCAAATCGGAGTGCGGAGTCGATTCACTTAATGGTGTTCTCGAGTGTAATAACTTAGAACCCGGGGAAATCTGAAATCAGTGAGAAGTAATACTAGATGAAGGCTCATTGGAAGCAAAATGGTTCTTTGATATTCTCGAGATACTGGGGGTATTACTCAAAGGAAGATCGACATAGGGGTTGCGGGGATGTATTGATCTGCAGAAGACAAGTGTTTTCACTTGCCTGAGAAATGGAATCAAGGAGAAAATACGGTCGGAACCACGATTACAATGGATCAATTCACAGATACTAGATGATATTATATCAAGGGAGTAATTATTATTACAAGAAGCTTCCATGATAGGATATACATCGTGTCCATGGGCATGAACACAAGTTCAAGGTCGACTCCCACTTCTTCAATGTATAACCTTCCATTCACCTCTCGCTTTTCGAAAATGACATTAGTTGTTGAAAGTTTTACCTGGTGCAATACGAGATAAGTATGACCCATGAAATCTTTCGGGTTCACACCGAGTAAGGAAGGCATATGTTTAACCCATCGAGGCATCTTATGAACATAACCACAAACTTCAGAGTAAACAATACAATCTCGAAAGTTGAGTATATGGTTATCAAAGCAGAGGATAGAATTTACCAATGGCATAATGTATTAGGGAAAGAACTCCTCAAGGTTTTAGGTATACGAAGGACACTGTCGGATGATAATTCAACAAAGGATCTGGTGGTCCAAAGGGATCTAATGTGAGCATCGGTACTCAACTAGAAGAAGAAAGAATGCAAGGAGACCAGATTATTGACACAAATGACTAATCCAAGCTCAAATGCAAAGGATTTATGATTTCCAAATTAAGGGCTCAGAAACAAACGCTCTGATTAAAGATGGAAAAGTTGAGTAGACTTAAGGCTACAATCAACGGTAATTTGATGGGATGATAACCAACCCATGTTCAAAATGACATCTAATCCAGAAAGATAATCTAAAAGTATCAACCAATGATTGTGTGCCTTCACACTCATGTTGAATCAATAGGATCAAAATGACGGTGTCAAAAGACACTAATGAATATTGCTAGACATATGGGAGCATCCATAATGTAAGCATTCAAGTATTTGCAGAGCAATAGTTTGAAGAGGATCCTCAGAAGGTCGGGTAGTATTTTAGAGTATCTTATGAAGCATACGAACAACTGGGATGAACAGATACTCGATAAGTGTGAGAAATTATCCATAGGGGTATTCATGTGGTAAAGAACTGCAAGGCAGTAGGCTCAAAGGATTTTCGGAACAATAGTGAGAATTTCAGGGTATCTTGCCATAACAAGATCAACGGGGAATGATTATATCAATGGCAATTGCAGTGGTTATCCATGGGGGTTTATCGATGGAAGGGAATTGCAATAGCGATGGCACAAAGTCTAGAGAGAACATCATAGAGTATCCTTGGAATCTTCTGGTGCAGCAGACGATCATCAAAATAAGTTGCTCTCCGGTGAAAGTGATCACGAGATCCTAATGTTAGAGTTAGTAAAATCGTTTAACCCGATTAGAAGAGAGTTCAGAGTCCGAGAGTAAAGATCGAGGATTAAAAGATCCTAATACCACCCAAATGGCGACGTGGGCCCGTAAGACACACAGCCAAGTTTCATGGTGGGGCCTACACGGGCTCGATCGTACATCACCATCATGTACAAGGCAGTGCACATTACATACGAAGTGTCTCCGAGTCGGCATAGCCAAGGACTCTTTAAGACACAACGAGACCATAGTAAAACCAACCGTGGATAGGCGGACCACTAGACGTCGAACCCCAATTTCAAATCATACATCTGTCGGAAAGATATCCTAAGAGCTACTTGAATTCCCACTTATAAACTCTCGAAATTTTCCGGTTATGCAATCGGGTGTTGGGGATATAGGGGAAGCATAATATCTCACCCAAAACTAGCAAATCCTACATCCAGCTGTATCCATCCTTCAACACATAACCAAGAAACCTTCGGAAATCGTCTACCTCAACCTTCGAAAAGCATCCATTATATGAGTTATGGCAATACTCCCGAACTCCCGCCCCAGTACTGGGTGGCGTCGAGGTTATCTCACCAACAACTACATAAAAGAGATTTTCGATGTCGGCGAAACTAAACTCAGGTATTCCAGAACTGCAATGATAAAATTGTGACAACAACACCTCGGAGCTCAACTCCCCGGGACACTGCCACAACCCCTAAATGTCAGGAGGCACCAAGAACAATGTTCTCGTCACAAAACCATCGGAACGATTCCAAGATACCCATGTGATCCTAAATTTTTTTTAGTGAAATTTGAGAAGAGAAGAGTCAAAACTCTACGTCAGGATGCCTCACTAGAGCGATGAAGGGACTGAGGAGTAAAAAGAATTCCTAACTCTCCGATATATATAATCCTAAATGACTCAAAACATTTTTCTAGACTCAACAATGCCAGCTATTTGATCAAGTAGGGGGCTCCTAAGGTCGGGGAAGGCTCTTATTACCAACTTGTAACGCCCTCGATGCGGCTATATCTCCCACGTGTCGAAGCACGACTTAGAGGCATAACCGCATTGAAAGCAATGTCGCAAGTGAGGTAATCTTCACACAACCCATGTAATACATAAGGGAAAGAGATACATAGTTGGCTTACAATCGCCACTTCACGCAATTACATGAATAAAGCATTACAACATCCAAATACAATCAAGGTCTGACTACGGAACCAAAATAAAAGAAGAACCCCAAATGCGACACGGTCCACGATCGACCCCAACTGGGCTCCACTACTGATCAATTAGAACGAAACAACACAACCGACAAGATCTTCATCGATCTCCTCCTGAGCTTGGTTGCGTCATCTGCACGGACTCATCGGCACCTGCAAGCTAGTTTTGGAAGTATCTGTGAGTCACGGGGACTTAGCAATCTCACACCCTCGCGATCAAGACTATTTAAGCTTATGGGCAAGGTAAAGGTATGAGGTGGAGCTGCAGCAAGCGACTAGCATATATGGTGACTAACATACGCAAAAGAGAGCGAGAAGAGAAGGCAAAGCACGATGGAACAACTATGATCAAGAAGTGATCCTAGAACAACCTACGTCAAGCATAACTCCAACACCGTGTTCACTTCCCGGACTCCGCCGGAAAGAGACCATCACGGTTACACATGCGGTTGATGTATTTTAATTAAGATCAACTTCAGGTTTTCTACAACTGGACATTAACAAATTCCCATCTGCCCATAACCGCGGGCACGGCTTTCGAAAGTTCAAAACGCTGCAGTGGTGTCCCAACTTAGCCCATCACAAGCTCTCACGGTCAACGAAGGATATTCCTTCTAGCGGGAAGACCCGATCAGGCTCGGAATACCGGTTACAAGACATTTCGACAATGGTAAAACAAGTCCAGCAACACCGCCCGAATGTGCCGACAAATCCCGATAGGAGCTACACATATCTCGTTCTCAGGGCACACTCAGATGAGACATCCTACGAGTAAAACCAACCCTCAAGTTGCCCCGAGGTGGCCCCGCGGTCTACTCGGTCGGACCAACACTCAGAGGAGCACTGGCCTGGGGGGTTAAAATAATGATGACCCTCGGGAGCGCGACTCCCAAGGGAAAAAGAGGCTAGGTGGAGAATGGTAAAACCAATGTTGGGCATTGCTAGAGGAGTTTTATTCATGGTGAACTGTCAAGGGGTTCCCATTATAACCCAACCGCGTAAGGAACGCAAAATCCGGGAACATAACACCGATATGACGGAAACTAGGGCGGCAAGAGTGGAACAAAACACTAGGCATAAGTCCGAGCCTTCCTCCCTTTACCAAGTATATAGATGCATTAATTAGTTAATAGATATGGTGATATACCAACAAGTAAACATGTTCCAACAAGGAACGGTATCTCCATGTTCCAACAAGGAACAAACTTCAATCTTCACCTGCAACTAACAACGCTATAAGAGGGGCTGAGCAAAGCGGTAACATAGCCAAACAACGGTTTGCTAGGACAAGGTGGGTTAGAGGCTTGGTTCAACAATATGGGAGGCATGATAAGCAAGTGGCAGGTATCGCATCATAGGCATATCAAAAGAGCGAGCAACTAGCAAGCAAAGATAGAAGTGATTTCGAGGGTATGGTCATCTTGCCTGAAATCCCGCAAGGAAGAAGAATGAGTCCATGAAGAAGACAAACGGACATAGTCAAATGGTTCCTCACAATCATGACGTTACCGGAACAAACCCGAAGAAGCAACACCGGAAAGAAGCACACAACATAGTAAACAAACCACACATGAACATGGTATGATATGCGGGATGCGGTATGAGATGCATATGAATGATTTGCAAAGGAATGATTGAACCTAGACTCAACTTGGAAATCCAAGAGTGCCACTGGAAAGATGAGGTGATTTCGGTTGAAATCGATATAAAGATCACCGGAATCGGATGCACGGTTTGGAAATGGCAAGCAAAACAAATATGGCACCGGTCTGCGATAAACAGCAAGTGACCAACTAAATGCAACAAGATAATTATGCTACAACACTCAAACATGGCAACAAGATACATGGCAGGGATCCACTCGAGATGCTTGACAAAAGATGAACACTGAGCTATGGCTAATTCGTCCATTAACAGGTTCAAACAAGCATGACAAAAATGCAAATGATAACAGGTTTCAGACTTAGTGAAATTAACACAAGTCTGGAATTTATTATCAGGAAGCACACTTTAGAGCATGAAAACTACACGCTACAGGAACTTAACATGGCAAAGCAAGGCATGGCATGAAGCTACTCAAAGCACTTAACAAAAGTCCCTTAGTGACCTTGAGCCAAAAGGGATCATAGAATACAATTGCAAGCATGTGAACATGGCAAAAACATAAACAGATCTCAGACTTAGTGAAAAACTGGAGCATGCAAATCAGTTAACAAGTAGGCATGTTTACAAGCTCGATGCACTCACTACAGAGCATGGCATGACAAACTAAGCATACATCCATCAAGAAGACATGGCATAGAAGCTAGACCTGGCAATAACAACAACATAGCATGCACGGATCAATAGCAACATCCTCGGCAAAATCGCTAAACATGTCAACAATCTGCCAGGATTATTTTATAGCAAAAGTAGAGCTCGATTGACTCAAGCTAGGGTGCTCCATAAATGCAAACAAAGACATGGATGGATAGAGAACCACAATGTTAACAAAACATCCTTACTGATCATCCTAAAAAGAGGCACGGATCACTAGGAAACAACATGAACATATGGCATAACGACAAAATCAGGACAAGGACTTAGTGAAATTCTAAGTCCCTGAAATCAGCATTACCGATTACGCTACTTTGCAAGATTTTGCTAGTCACCACATAGATCACAAAAATACATGGCAAGCACCTCTGTAAAGATGGCATGACATATAATAAAACACATGTAGAGCTCAGGGTCATAGAATGCACACATTAATCATGGCAAAAATGACAAAATGCCATTTGCTGAAACAGATCTGACAAAATACTCACATAGCCCTCTTCCAACAACATTTCGGGCATCAAGATGAGCTCAAATGAAAATGATGCAATGAGACGAAATGATGTACTCGTCGAGGCGAACATGTTGATATGCTAAACACACAAAACGGAGCCACAGATGCGGAGTTATGATACGATGAATAAAGCTAAAAAAACTAGGGACTTGCCATTTTGAGAGAGAAAAACGGGACGAGCGTAGGATACTAATAGACGCATGGGGAGGGACTTAGTGGGCTGCTCACCACGGCCCTGGCCCAGTTTGCAGAAGAGGGAGGAGGCTGGCATGGACCGGGTCGGTGCTGGACCGCGCGGAGAGGGGCCCACGTGCGAGCGCGGCTGCGCGTGCGTGTGCTCGTCGTCTTCCTCATGCTCCCGCACGAGCAGGAGCCATGGCAAGGCGGTGGCGGCGGCTTGACGTTGGGAAGGAGCGGAGGAGACCCGGGAGGTGCAGATCCGGACAGGATCCACCCGATCCGTCCGTTTCTGGCGCCGGTGGGGATCTCCGGCGAGCGGGACAACCAAGGCGACCAGCGGCGGGATCCTGTGAGGGAGAGAGAGAGAGGGAAAACATGAGAGGGAGAGAGAGAGAGCTGACGGGAGCAAGCAGAAGGGCTCGCGGGCAAGGGAGGCGGTGCCTGGTCGCCGGAGGTGAGGACTCCGATGGCCGGCGACGGGGTCCTCCGGGTGCACTCGGACGGAGCGAGGGGCGACGGGACCCAGGCGAGCAGGGCGGCGGAGCTCGGGCCCGGCGTGGCCCGATTCGGCCCCGGGGCGGGCCGGATCTGGGCCCCGGGCGGCGGCAGCGAGGTGGGGCGGCGGGGTGCCACTTGGCGCGACGAGAGTGGCCCAGGGCGGCGGCGCTGCTGATGTGGCACGACCCGATTGGTCGGAGTGAGGTGGAGGGTGCGGTGGACATGTCCGGCGTGGTGAGGACGCGTCCGGCGACGTGAGGGAAGGAGTTTTTAGGGTTTCGTCCGCGAATTTCAGGAGGGAAGCACATATTTATAGGTAGAGGGAGCTAGGAGAGTCCAAATGAGGTGCGGTTTTCGGCCACGCGATCGTGATCGAACGACCGAGATGATGGAGAGGTCTTAGGTGGATTTGGGCCAAAGTGGAAGGGTGTTGGGATGCAACACACACGAGGCCTTTTCGGTCTCTCGGTTAACCGTTGGAGTATCAAACGAAGTCCAAATGGCACGAAACTTGACAGGCGGTCTACCGGTAGTAAACCAAGGCCGCATGACAAGTCTCGGTCCAATCCGAAAACGTTTAATACCAGCACACGAAAAGAGGTAGAAAGGGGCACCGGGTGACATAGGAGTGCCGGATTGCAAAACGGACAACGGGGAAAATGCTCGGATGCATGAGATGAACATCTATGCAAATGAAATGCACATGATGACATGATATGGAATGCATGACACGCAAGCAATGACAAGCCAACAACAACAAATTACTGAAAGACACCTGGCACATCGGTCTCGGGGCGTTACAACACTCCACCACTACGAGAGGATCTCGTCCCGAGATCTAGAATGGCACCGAAGGGAAAAACGGAGGAGGAAGATAAGCGGTAAAACTAAGTTGCTTCTTTGACAAACGAGTGAAACCACGAGCCTTGAGAGGTTGACCAAATTGAAAGAAAGAAAGCAACGAGAAAGAGCGAAGTTGAAAGCACTCCGCTAGGAAAAGGAGCAAGGAAGAACCAATTCGAACAACACTCTGGTTGGAAAAATATGCAAGGCTTGGTAAAAATGAAAGAACTTGAGCAGCGGGCACACACTCCGGTTAAATGGATAAGCACGAAAAGAACACGATCCAAGATGATGAGAGAAAAGAGAAACATCACAATGGCTCCGGAACAAAAGAATAGAAGATAGATAATTGAAATAAAAGAATGGAGAAGAAAATGCCATCTTATGCCACAAAAGAGCTTGAGAAGGCATCCTTAGGAGACGGGTCGAACGGAGTTGTTAGAAAACCAAAAACTAAAAGGATAAGCTTGTTGTGGGCTTATGGAAAACATCTCATAACTATGAGGTGAAATTCCGCCACTAACGGAAACAATTGATTTTGAATTGATATGAATAAGGAGGAGAGAAACTATTTCACCGGGAGGATAAAAGAACTTGGGTCATTTATAAGCACCATAATAGCAACAATCCTTAGAGAAGACTTTAGGTGAAATATACCGAAGGTAACTCCAATGACGAGATTGGTGGATTTAAAATACCTCATCTTGATAACTTGTGAAACACGAAGCACGAAGGGAAATTATCAAGAATGACATAACACCACCTCAAAAGATATGCGTGAAAGAATTGCACTCCGGGTTGCAAGATGAAGAAAACTTGAGCTCCTTAGAAAAGAATCTCGATGAAAAAACTTCGAGAAGGAATTAAATCCTTTATGAACCATCATGTAGAGCCTCCATGAAGAACTCCGGTAAGAAAAGGATAACGAAAAGAAAGAGAAGTTGAAAACACGAGGTGAAACCTTGAAATGATTTAGATGGATCTCCGTGATGAAATAATTGAGAGAGCTTGGAACTCCGGAAAAGAAAGATGAACAAATGAGATCAAGAATTTTGATGAACCTCCGGAATAAGGAATTAATCACTTGGATGAACAAGAATAAGAATTTCGTTATGCGTATCCTTCACCAAATTAGGTTGATGACAAGCAACGGATTATACATATTACTTATTCTCGAAGAAAGGATTAAGATAGATATGGCACCAACTTGTGAAGGTCTTCAACGAACCACCAGTAGAATTAAAACCACGAATGAATTGATACGGAAGAGAAATCTTGAACAAACCACCGTAAGAATTGGAAATGAACGAAGAGAAGATAAAGAAATACCGGGAAGAATTATAAAATGAACGAAGATGCTTGAGAGGATTTAGATACATGAGAACAAAGAGATCACGAGCCGATTAGAGATCACTTGAATGAAGCACCGGTAATATAGGAGAATGATAACTGACAGCTAAGAATGAATAAACCTGAATTAGTGGACTCCGGATAACAAACAAAGAAGACTTTTTAATTACACCGGATAGGTGAAAGAATTACCACAATCGAAAACAATTATGAGAGGATGGCACGAATCTAGAGCCATGAATCTTGAAGAGAAAGGAGCAAGATTTAGAGGAAAAATCTTCTTCGTCTTCAAAATCCGAGAATGACAACGAGAAACACCACCATGAATTGTTTCGGCACTCCGGAAGAATCAAAAGCGAAGAGGTTGAGCCAACGATGAAAAGAATTTGGAAGGTCTTGGAGAAATACATATGACTGATGATGAATCATTCTTGCGTGAAACTTCGAAATGAAATTGAGGTTAGCTCCGGTATAATTAGAAGAGTCAGGTAAGATCCTGGGAAAAGACCTGTGGGTTAGGGCCCACTCAAGAGAAACACCGTAGAACGATTTGAAGGAGAGGTTGCACCGGTTGAATAAAATGGCTTGAATAAGATAGGACCTCGAAATAGCTTGAACGGATGCAAAGTGAAAACACAAATCTTCGAAATATCTTCAGCACTCCGGAACAAATGAATAGCGAGATATGGATGATTATGAAGTGCAACAGCATGAGAAAACATTTGAAACGAGGAAAAGGGATATGATCAACACCAAAAGCTTGAATTGAATCCACCGGAGAAGAAAAGAATGAAGAATGACGTACTTGAGGCTCTGTTAGTATCTTCATGAGAATCACCGGATAAGAACATTGAAGGAAAAGGATGGAGAGACTTCACATCAATAAGATGGATACTTGATCAAGAAATCTGAATCCTTCAAGAAAACAAGGGTGGGAGGGTGGGAAAACACCGTTGAGAATGAAACGAACACCGTTGAGAAGAAATGATAATTGATCTTGCTGATGTTGAAATGATCGGATCCACTTGAAGAGAAACACGCCGGTGAAAAGGATTGACAAGACAATCTTGATGATCAAGAAGATTGGTATCCACATCGGAGTATGAGAACACCATTTGGGGAAGGTATGGAATCAACACTTGACATTGAAGCAACTCGAATACCACAACTCAAAAACAAAACAAAGGATTGGCTTGCAGAATAAGCCGGAACAAACATATGATAGAGATTTCGTCCGAAGTTTTCGTGGTGGGGCCTACACGGGCTCGATCGTACAACACCATCATGTACAAGGTAGTGCACATGACATACGAAGCGTCCCCGAGTCGGCATAGCCAAGGACTCTTTAAGACACAACGAGACCACTGTAAAACCAACCGTGGATAGGCGGACCACTAGACGTCGAACCCCAATTTCAAATCATAAATCTGTCGGAAAGATATCCGAAGAGCTACTTGAATTCCCACTTATAAACTCTCGAAATTTTCCAGTTATGCAATCAGGTGTTGGGGATACAGGGGAAGCATAATATCTCACCCAAAACTAGCAAATCCTACATCCAGCTGTATCCATCCTTCAACACATAACCAAGAAACCTTTGGAAATCGTCTACCTCAACCTTTGAAAAGCATCCGTTATACGAGTTATGGCAATACTCCCGAACTCCCGCCCCAGTACTGGGTGGCATCGAGGTTATCTCACCAACAACTGCATATAAGAGATTTTTGATGTCGGCGAAACTAAACTCAGGTATTCCAGAACTGCAACAATAATATTGTGACGACAACACCTCGGAGCTCAACTCCCCGGGACACTGCCACAACCCCTAAATGTCAGGAGGCACCAAGAACAATGTTCTCGTCACAAAACCATCGAAACGATTCCAAGATACCCGCGTGATCCTAAAAAAAATTAGTGAAATTTGAGAAGAGAAGAGTCAAAACTCTACATCAGGATGCCTCACCAGAGCGATGAAGGGACTGAGGAGTAAAAAGAATTCCTAACTCTCCGATATATATAATCTTAAATGACTCAAAACATTTTTCTAGACTCAACAACGCCAGCTATTCGATCAAGCAGGGGGATCCTAAGGTCGGGGAAGGCTCTTATTACCAACTTGTAATGCCCTCGATGCGGCTATATCTCCCACGTGTCGAAGCACGACTTAGAGGCATAACCGCATTGAAAGCAATGTCGCAAGTGAGGTAATCTTCACACAACCCATGTAATATATAAGGGAAAGAGATACATAGTGGGCTTACAATCGCCACTTCACACAATTACATGAATAAAGCATTACAACATCCAAATACAATCAAGGTCCGACTACGGAACCAAAATAAAAGAAGAACCCCAAATGCGACACGGTCCCCGATCGACCCCAACTGGGCTCCCCTACTGATCAACTAGAACGAAACAACACAAACGACAAGATCTTCATCGAGCTCCTCCTGAGCTTGGTTGCGTCATCTGCACAGACTCAACGGCACCTGCAAGCTGGTTTTGGAAGTATCTGTGAGTCACGGGGACTCAGCAATCTCACACCCTCGCGATCAAGACTATTTAAGCTTATGGGCAAGGTAAAGGTATGAGGTGGAGCTGCAGCAAGCGACTAGCATATATGGTGACTAACATACGCAAAAGAGAGCGAGAAGAGAAGGCAAAGCACGATCGAACAACTATGATCAAGAAGTGATCCTAGAACAACCTATGTCAAGCATAACTCCAACACTGTGTTCACTTCTCGGACTCCGCCGGAAAGAGACCATCACGGTTACACACGCGGTTGATGTATTTTAATTAAGATCAACTTCAGGTTTTCTACAACCGGACATTAAGAAATTCCCATCTGCCCATAACCGCGGGCACGGCCTTCGAAAGTTCAAAACCCTGCAGGGGTGTCCCAACTTAGCCCATCACAAGCTCTCACGGTCAATGAAGGATATTCCTTCTAGCGTGAAGACCCGATCAGGCTCGAAATCCCGGTTACAAGACATTTCGACAATGGTAAGACAAGTCCAGCAACACCGCCCGAATGTGCCGACAAACCCCGATAGGAGCTACACATATCTCGTTCTCAGGGCACACTCAGATGAGACATCCTATGAGTAAAACCAACCCTCAAGTTGCCCCGAGGTGGCCCCGCAGTCTACTCGGTCGGACCAACACTCAGAGGAGCACTGGCCCGGGGGGGTTAAAATAATGATGACCCTCGGGAGCACGACTCCCAAGGTAAAAAGAGGCTAGGTGGTGAATGGTAAAACCAATGTTGGGCATTGCTGGAGAAGTTTTATTCAAGGCGAACTATCAAGGGGTTCCCGTTATAACCCAACCACGTAAGGAACGCAAAATCCGGGAACATAACACCGATATGACGGAAACTAAGGCGGCAAGAGTGGAACAAAACACCAGGCATAAGGCCGAGCCTTCCACCCTTTACCAAGTATATAGATGCATTAATTAGTTAATAGATATGGTGATATCCCAACAAGTAAACATGTTCCAACAAGGAATGGTATCTCCATGTTCCAACAAGGAACAAACTTCAATCTTCACCTGCAACTAACAACGCTATAAGAGGGGCTGAGCAAAGCGGTAAGATAGCCAAACAACGGTTTGCTACGACAAGGTGGGTTAGAGGCTTGGTTCAACAATATAGGAGGCATGATAATCAAGTGGTAGGTATCGCAGCATATGCATAGCAAAAGAGCGAGCAACTAGCAAGCAAAGATAGAAGTGATTTCGAGGGTATGGTCATCTTGCCTGAAATCCCGCAAGGAAGAAGAACGAGTCCATGAAGAAGACAAACGGACGTAGTCGAACGGGTCCTCACAATCACAACATTACCGGAACAAACCTGAAGAAGCAACGCCGGAAAGAAGCACACAACATAGTAAACAAACCACACGTGAACATGGTATGATATGCGGGATGCGGTAGGCGATGCATATGCATGATTTGCAAAGGAATGATTGAACCTGGCCTCAACTTGGAAATCCAAGAGTTCCACTGGAAAGGTGAGGTGATTTCGGTTGAAATCGATATAAAGTTCACAGGAATCGGATGCACGGTTTGGAAATGGCAAGCAAAACAAATATGGCACCGGTCTGTGATAAACAACAAGTGGCCAACTAAATGCAACAAGATAATTATGCTACAACACTCAAACATGGCAACAAAATACATGGCAGGGATCCACTCGAGATGCTTGACAAAAGATGAACACTGAGCTATGGCTAATTCATCCATTAACAGGTTCAAACAAGCATGACAAAAATGCAAATGATAACAGGTTTCAGACTTAGTGAAATTAACACAAGTCTGGAATTTATCATCAGGAAGCACACTTTAGAGCATAAACACTACACGCTACATGAACTTAACATGTCAAAGCAAGGCATGGCATGAAGCTACTCAAAGCACTTAACAAAATTCCCTTAGTGACCTTGAGCCAAAAGGGATCATAGAATACGAAAACATAAACAGATATCAGACAATGTTAATGAGTAGGCATGTTTACTAGCTCGATGCACTCACTACAGAGCATGGCATGACAAACTAAGCATACACCCATCAAGAAGACATGTCATAGAAGCTAGACATGGCAATAACAACAACATAGCATGCACGGATCAATAGCAACATCCTCGGCAAAATCGCTAAACATGTCAACAATCTGCCAGGATTATTTTATAGCAAAAGTAGAGCTCGATTGACTCAAGCTAGGGTGGTCCATAAATTCAAACAAAGACATGGATGGATAGAGCAGCACAATTTTAGTGATCATCCTCAAAAGAGGCACGAATCACTAGGAAACAAAATGAACATATGTCATAACGACAAAATCAGGACAAGGACTTAGTGAAATTCTAAGTCCCTGAAATCAGCATTACCAATTATGCTACTTTGCAAGATCGTGCTAGTAACCACATAGATCACAAAAATACATGGCAAGCACTTCTGTAAAGATGGCATGGCATATCACAAAACACATGTAGAGCTCAGGGTCATAGCATGCACACATTAATCATGGCAAAAATGACAAAATGCCATTTGCTGAAATAGATCTGACAAAATACTCACATAGCCCTCTTCCAACAACATTTCGGGCATCAAGATGAGCTCAAATTAAAATGATGCAATGAGACATAATGATGTACTCGTCGAGGCGAACATGTTGATATGCTAAACGCACAAAACGAAGCCACGATGCGGAGTTATGATACGATGAATAAAGCTAAAAAAACTAGGGACTTAGCCATTTTGAGAAAAAAACGGGACGAGCGTAGGATACAAATAGACGCATGGGGAGGGACTTAGCGGGCTGCTCACCACGGGCCTGACCCAGTTCGCAGAAGAGGGAGGAGGCTGGCATGGACCACGCAGAGAGGGGCCCACGTGTGAGCGCGGTTGTGGGTGCGTGTGCTCGTCGTCTTCCTCGTGCTCCCGCACGAGCAGGAGCCATGGCAAGGCGGTGGCGGCGGCTTGATGTCGGGAAGGAGCGAGGAGACCCGGGAGGTGCGGATCTGGATGGGATCCACCCGATCCGTCCGTTTCTGGCGCCGGTGGGGATCTCCGGCGAGCGGGACAACCATGGCGACCAGCGGCGGTATCCTGTGATGGAGAGAGAGAGAGGGAAAATGTGAGAGGGAGAGAGAGCCGACGGGAGCAAGCAGAAGGGGTCGCGGGCAAGGGAAGCGGTGCCTGCTCGCTGGCGGTGAGGACTCCGATGGCCGGTAACGGGGTCCTCCGGGCGGACTCGGATGGAGCGAGGGGCGACAGGACCTAGGCGAGCAGGGCGGCGGAGCTTGGGCCCGGCGCGGCCCGATTCGGCCCCGGGGCGGGCCGGATCTGGGCCCCGGGCGGCGGCGGCGAAGTGGGGCGGCGGGGTGCCACTTGGCGTGACGGGAGTGGCCCAGGGCGGCGGCGCTGCTGATGTGGCACGACCCGATTGGTCGGAGTGAGGTGGAGGGCGCGGTGGATATGTCCGGCGTGGTGAGGACGCGTCCGGCGGCGCGAGGGAAGGAGTTTTTAGGGTTTCGTCCGCGAATTTCGGGAGGGAAGCACATATTTATAGGTAGAGGGAGCTAGGAGAGTCCAAATGAGGTGCGGTTTTCGGCCACGCGATCGTGATCGAACGACCGAGATGATGGAGAGGTATTAGGTGGGATTTGGGCCAAAATGGAAGGGTGTTGGGCTGCAACACACACGATGCCTTTTTGGTCCCTCGGTTAACCGTTGGAGTATCAAACGAAGTCCAAATGGTACGAAACTTGATAGGCGGTCTACCGGTAGTAAACCAAGGCCGCATGACAAGTCTCGGTCCAATCCGAAAACGTTTCCCGCACACGAAAAGAGGTAGAAAGGGGCACCGGGTGACATAGGAGTTCCGGATTGCAAAACGGACAACAGGAAAAATGCTCGGATGCATGAGACGAACATGTATGCAAATGAAATGCACATGATGACATGATATGGAATGCATGACACGGAATCAATGACAAGCTAACAACAGCAAATTACTGAAAGACACCTGGCACATCAGTCTCGGGGCGTTACAGGGACCATCGCCCTTTGCACACCTGCACATTGCGAACGCGGCCGGAGAGCAGACCTAGCAACCTCCATTACAAAGGAAGTTGCGTTACACGGTCCAACCCAGCGTGCGCCGCTCATTCACTGACGTCACGAAGGCTTCGGCTGATACCACGACATCGAGTGCCCATAATTGTCCCCGCGTAGTTGGTTAGTGCGTATAGGCCAGTAGCCAGACTCAGATCAAATACCAAGATCTCGTTAAGCGTGTTATTTTGAAATAACCACAGACGCCGACCAGGGCCAGACCCACCTCTCTCCTAGGTGGTCTCAACCTGCCATGTCGCTCCGCCACAAAGTAACAGTCAGGGGCCTTCGGGAACTCAGGCCGTCCTCTACCCGGATGGAGCCACCTGCCCCTTCAGCCCCCAACATCAGAATCACTCGCGGGTACTCCTACGAGCCGACCCGACTTTAGTCACCACCTATATAACATGTTGATACGTCTCCAACGTATCTATAATTTTTGATTGCTCCATGCTATATTATCTGCTGCTTTGGACTATATTGGGCGTTATTTTCCACTTTTATATTATT
This sequence comes from Triticum aestivum, assembly GCF_018294505.1. NCBI lineage: Eukaryota > Viridiplantae > Streptophyta > Magnoliopsida > Poales > Poaceae > Triticum > Triticum aestivum. The sequence goes on from NC_057797.1 coordinate 699,940,737, forward strand.
TTTGGGACTAACCTATTTGATGGGTTTCATAGTAATTTCAAAAAAATTCCTACGCACACGCAAGATCATGGTGATGTATAGCAACGAGAGGGGGAGAGTGTGATCTACGTACCCTTGTAGATCGACAACGGAAGCGTTAACTTGGTTGATGTAGTCGTACGTCTTCACGGCCCGACCGATCAAGCACCGGAGACTACGGCACCTCCGAGTTCTAGCACACATTCAGCTCGATGATGATCCTCGGACTCCGATCCAGCAAAGTATCGGGGAAGAGTTCCGTCAGCACGACGGTGTGGTGACGATCTTGATGTACTACTATCGCAGGGCTTCGCCTAAGCACCGCTACAATATTATCGTGGACTATGGTGGAAGGGGGCACCACACACGGCTAAGAATATGATCACGTGGATCAACTTGTCTCTAGGGGGTGCCCCTGCCTCCGTATATAAAGGCTCAAGGGAGGGGGGCCGGCCGGCCATCATAGGGCGCGCCAGGAGGAGTCCTACTCCCTCCGGGAGTAGGACTCCCCCCTTTCCTAGTTGGAATAGGATTCGCGGAGGGGGGAAAAGAGGAGAGAGAGGAGGAAGGGGGGGCGGCCCCCTCTCCTTGTCCTATTCGGACCAAGGGGGGGAGGGGCGTGCGGCCCATCTCTGGCCACCTCTCCTCTCTTCCACTAAGGCCCACTAAGGCCCATATACCTCCCCGGGGGTTCCGGTAACCTCCCGGTACTCCGGTAAAATCCTGATTTCACCCGGAACACTTCCGATATCCAAACATAGGCTTCCAATATATCAATCTTTATGTCTCGACCATTTCGAGACTCCTCGTCATGTCCGTGATCACATCCGGGACTCCGAACAACATTCAGTACATCAAAATGCATAAACTCATAATATAACTATCATCGTAACCTTAAGCGTGCGGACCCTACAGGTTCGAGAACAATGTAGACATGACCGAGACACGTCTCTGGTCAATAACCAATAGCGGAACCTGGATGCTTATATTGGCTCCTACATATTCTACGAAGATCTTTTATCGGTCAGACCGCATAACAACATATGTTGTTCCCTTTGTCATCGGTATGTTACTTGCCCGAGATTCGATCGTCGGTATCCTATACCTAGTTCAATCTCGTTACCGGCAAGTCTCTTTACTCGTTCTGTAATACATCATCCCGCAACTAACTCATTAGTTGCAATGCTTGCAAGGCTTAAGTGATGTGCATTATCGAGGGGGCCCAGACATACCTCTCCGACAATCGGAGTGACAAATCCTAATCTCGAAATACGCCAACCCAACATGTACCTTTGGAGACACCTGTAGAGCTCCTCAATAATCACCCAGTTACGTTGTGACGTTTGGTAGCACACAAAGTGTTCCTCTGGAAAACGGGAGTTGCATAATCTCATAGTCACAGGAACATGTATAAGTCATGAAGAAAGCAATAGCAACATACTAAACGATCAGGTGCTAAGCTAATGGAATGGGTCATGTCAATCAGATCATTCAACTAATGATGTGATCCCATTAATCAAATAACAACTCTTTGTTCATGGTTAGGAAACATAACCATCTTTGATTAACGAGCTAGTCAAGTAGAGGCATAATAGTGACACTCTGTTTGTCTATGTATTCACACATGTATTATGTTTCCGGTTAATACAATTCTAGCATGAATAATAAACTTTTATCATGATATAAGGAAATAAATAATAAATTTATTATTGCCTCTAGGGCATATTTCCTTCAGTCTCGCACTTGCACTAGAGTCAATAATCTAGATTACACAGTAATGATTCTAACACCCATGGAGCCTTGGTGCTGATCATGTTTTGCTCGTGGAAGAGGCTTAGTCAACGGGTCTGCAACATTCAGATCCGTATGTATCTTGCAAATCTCTATGTCTCCCACCTGGACTAGATCCTGGATGGAATTGAAGCGTCTCTTGATGTGCTTGGTTCTCTTGTGAAATCTGGATTCCTTCGCCAAGGCAATTGCACCAGTATTGTCACAAAAGATTTTCATTGGACCCGATGCATTAGGTATGACACCTAGATCGGATATGAACTCCTTCATCCAGACTCCTTCATTTGTTGATTCCGAAGCAGCTATGTATTCCGCTTCACACGTAGATCCCAGCACGACGCTCTGTTTAGAACTGTACCAACTGACAGCTCCATCGTTTAATGTAAACACGTATTCGGTTTGCAATTTAGAATCGTCCGGATCAGTGTCAAAGCTTGCATCAACGTAACCGTTTACGATGAGCTCTTTGTCACCTCCATATATGAGAAACATATCCTTAGTCCTTTTCAGGTACTTCAGGATGTTCTTGACCGCTGTCCAGTGATCCACTCCTGGATTACTTTGGTACCTCCCTGCTAGGCTTATAGCAAGGCACACATCAGGTCTGGTACACAGCATTGCATACATGATAGAGCCTATGGCTGAAGCATAGGGAACATCTTTCATTTTCTCTCTATCTTCTGCAGTGGTCGGGCATTGAGTCTGACTCAACTTCACACCTTGTAACACAGGCAAGAACCCTTTATTTGCTTGATCCATTTTGAACTTCTTCAAAATCTTGTCAAGGTATGTATTGAGTCCAATTAAACGTCTTGATCTATCTCTATAGATCTTTATGCCTAATTTGTAAGCAGCTTCACCGAGGTCTTTCATTGAAAAACTCTTATTCAAGTATCCCTTTATGCTATCCAGAAATTCTATATCATTTCCAATCAGTAATATGTCATCCACATATAATATCAGAAATGCTACAGAGCTCCCACTCACTTTCTTGTAAATACAGGCTTCTCCAAAAGTCTGTATAAAACTAAATGCTTTGATCACACTATCAAAGCGTTTATTCCAACTCTGAGAGGCTTGCACCAGTCCATAAATGGATCGCTAGAGCTTGCACACTTTGTTAGCTCCCTTTGGATCGACAAAACCTTCCGGTTGCATCATATACAACTCTTCTTCCAGAAATCCATTCAAGAATGCAGTTTTGACATCCATCTGCCAAATTTCATAATCATAAAATGCGGCAATTGCTAACATGATTCGGACAGACTTAAGCATCGCTACGGGTGAGAAGGTCTCATGGTAGTCAACCCCTTGAACTTGCCAAAAACCCTTTTGCGACAAGTCGAGCTTTGTAGACAGTAATATTACCGTCGGCGTCAGTCTTCTTCTTGAAGATCCATTTATTCTCAATTGTTTGCCGATCATTGGGCAACTCAACCAAAGTCCACACTTTGTTCTCATACATGGATCCCATCTCAGATTTCATGGCTTCAAGCCATTTTGCGGAATCTGGGCTTACCATCGCTTCTTCATAGTTCGTACGTTCATCATGATCTAGCAGCATGATCTCCAAAACTGGATTACCGTACCACTCTGGCGCGGATCTCACTCTGGTTGATCTACAAGGTTCAGTAGTATCTTGTTCTGAAGTTTCATGATCATTATCATTAGCTTCCTCACTAATTGGTGTAGGTGTCACAGAAACAGTTTTATGTGATGCACTACTTTCCAATAAGGGAGCAGGTACAATTACCTCGTCAAGTTCTACTTTCCTCCCACTCACTTCTTTCGAGAGAAACTCCTTCTCCAGAAAGTTTCCGAACTTAGCAACAAAAGTCTTGCATTCGGATCTGTGATAGAAGGTGTATCCAATAGTCTCCTTTGGATATCCTATGAAGACATATTTCTCCAATTTGGGTTTGAGCTTATCAAGTTGAAGCTTTTTCACATAAGCATCGCAGCCCCAAACTTTCAGAAACGACAACTTTGGTTTCTTGCCAAACCATAGTTCATAAGGTGTCGTCTCAACGGATTTTAATGGTGCCCTATTTAACGTGAATGTGGTCGTCTCCAAAACATAACCCCAAAACGATAGCGGTAAATCAGTAAGAGACATCATAGATCGCACCATATCTAGTAAAGTACGATTACGACGTTCGGACACACCATTACGCTGTGGTGTTCCGGGTGGCGTGAGTTGCGAAACTATTCCGCATTGTTTCAAATGTACACCAAACTCGTAACTCAAATATTCTCCTCCATGATCAGATCGTAGAAACTTTATTTTCTTGTTACGATGATTTTCAACTTCACTCTGTAATTCTTTGAACTTTTCAAACATTTCAGACTTATGTTTCATTAAGTAGATATACCCATATCTGCTTAAGTCATCTGTGAAGGTGAGAAAATAACGATATCCGCCACGACCCTCAATATTCATTGGACCACATACATCTGTATGTATGATTTCCAACAAATCTGTTGCTCTCTCCATAGTACCGGAGAACGGCGTTTTAGTCATCTTGCCCATGAGGCACGGTTCGCAAGTACCAAGTGATTCATAATCAAGTGGTTCTAAAAGTCCATCAGTATGGAGTTTCTTCATGCGCTTTACACCGATATGACCTAAACGGCAGTGCCACAAATAAGTTGCACTATCATTATCAACTCTGCATCTTTTGGCTTTAACATTATGAATATGTGTGTCACTACTATCGAGATTCAATAAGAATAGACCATTCTTCAATGGTGCATGACCATAAAAGATATTACTCATATAAATAGAATAACCATTATTCTCTGATTTAAATGAATAACCGTCTCGCATCAAACAAGATCCAGATATAATGTTCATGCTTAACGCTGGCACCAAATAACAATTACTTAGGTCTAATATTAATCCCGAAGGTAGATGTAGAGGTAGCAAGCCGACCGCGATCACATCGACTTTGGAACCGTTTCCCACGCACATCGTCACCTCGTCCTTAGCCAATCTTCGCTTAATCCGTAGTCCCTGTTTCGAGTTGCAGATATTAGCAACAGAACCAGTATCAAATACCCAGGTGCTACTGCGAGCATTAGTAAGGTACACATCAATAACATGTATATCACATATACCTTTGTTCACCTTGCCATCCTTCTTATCCGCCAAATACTTGGGGCAGTTCCGCTTCCAGTGACCAGTCTGCTTGCAGTAGAAGCACTCAGTTTCAGGCTTAGGTCCAGACTTGGGTTTCTTCTCTTGAGCAGCAACTTGCTTGTTGTTCTTCTTGAAGTTCCCCTTCTTCTTCCCTTTGCCCTTTTTCTTGAAACTAGTGGTCTTGTTGACCATCAACACTTGATGCTCCTTTTTGATTTCTACCTCCGCAGCTTTCAGCATTGCGAAGAGCTCAGGAATAGTCTTATTCATCCCTTGCATATTATAGTTCATCACGAAGCTCTTGTAGCTTGGTGGCAGTGATTGGAGAATTCTGTCAATGACGCTATCATCCGGAAGATTAACTCCCAGTTGAATCAAGTGATTATTATACCCAGACATTTTGAGTATATGCTCACTGACAGAACTGTTCTCCTCCATCTTGCAGCTATAGAACTTATTGGAGACTTCATATCTCTCAATCCGGGCATTTGCTTGAAATATTAACTTCAACTCCTGGAACATCTCATATGCTCCATGACGTTCAAAACATCGTTGAAGTCCCGGTTCTAAGCCGTAAAGCATGTCACACTAAACTATCGAGTAGTCATCAGCTTTGCTCTGCCAGACATTCACAACATCTAGTGTTGCTCCAGCAGCAGGCCTGGCACCCAGCGGTGCTTCCAGGACGTAATTCTTCTGTGCAGCAATGAGGATAATCCTCAAGTTACGGACCCAGTCCGTGTAATTGCTACCATCATCTTTCAACTTTGCTTTCTCAAGGAATGCATTAAAATTCAACGGAACAACAACACGGGCCATTTATCTACAATCATACATAAACAAGCAAGATACTATCAGGTACTAAGTTCATGATAAATTTAGGTTCAATTAATCATATTACTTAAAGAACTCCCACTTAGATAGACATCCCTCTAATTCTCTAAGTGATTACGTGATCCAAATCAACTAAACCATGTTCGATCATCACGTGAGATGGAGTAGTTTCATTGGTGAACATCACTATGTTGATCATATCTACTATATGATTCACGCTCGACCATTCGGTCTCCGTGTTCCGAGGCCATATCTGTATATGCTTGGCTCGTCAAGTATAACCTGAGTATTCCGTGTGTGCAACTGTTTTGCACCCGTTGTATTTGAACGTAGAGCCTATCACACCCGATCATCATGTGGTGTCTCAGCACGAAGAACTTTCACAATGGTGCATACTCAGGAAGAACACTTCTTGATAATTTAGTGACAGATCATCTTATAATGCTACCGTCAATCAAAGCAAGATATGATGCATAAAAGATAAACATCACATGCAATCAATATAAGTGATATGATATGGCCATCATCATCTTGTGCTTGTGATCTCCATCTCCGAAGCACCATCATGATCACCATCGTCACCGGCGCGACACCTTGATCTCCATCGTAGCATCGTTGTCGTCTCGCCAATCTTATGCTTCCACGACTATCACTACCGCTTAGTGATAAAGTAAAGCAATACAGCGCGATTGCATTGCATACAATAAAGCAACAACCATATGGCTCCTGCCAGTTGCCGATAACTCGGTTACAAAACATGATCATCTCATACAATAAAATTTAGCATCATGTCTTGACCATATCACATCACAACATGCCCTGCAAAAACAAGTTAGACGTCCTCTACTTTGTTGTTTCATGTTTTACGTGGCTGCTACGGGCTTAAGCAAGAACCAATCTTACCTACGCATCAAAACCACAACGATAGTTTGTCAAGTTGGTGCTGTTTTATCCTTCACAAGGACTGGGCGTAGCGACACTCGGTTCAACTAAAGTTGGAGAAACTGTCACCTGCAAGCCACCTATGTGCAAAGCACGTCGGGAGAACCGGTCTCGTGTAAGCGTACGCGTAATGTCGGTCTGGGCCGCTTCGTCCAACAATACCGCTGAACCAAAGTATGACATGCTGGTAAGCAGTATGACTAATATCGCCCACAACTCACTTGTGTTCTACTCGTGCATATAACATCAACATATAAAACCTAGGCTCGGATGCCACTGATGGGTTTCTTAGTAATTTCAAAAAAATTCCTACACACACGCAAGATCATGGTGATGTATAGCAACGAGAGGGGGAGAGTGTGATCTACGTACCCTTGTAGATCGACAATAGAAGCGTTAACTTGGTTGATGTAGTCGTACGTCTTCACGGCCCGACCGATCAAGCACCGAGACTACGACACCTCCGAGTTCTAGCACAAATTCAGCTCGATGACGATGCCCGGACTCCGATCCAGCAAAGTGTCGGGGAAGAGTTCCGTCAGCACGACGGCGTGGTGACGATCTTGATGTACTACTGTTAGGGCTTCGCCTAAGCACCGCTACAATATTATCGAGGACTATGGTGGAAGGGGGCACCACACACGGCTAAGAATATGATCACGTGGATCAACTTGTCTCTATGGGGTGCCCCTGCCTCCGTATATAAAGGCTCAAGGGAGGGGGGCCGGCCGGCCATCATAGGGCGCGCCAGGAGGAGTCCTACTCCCTCCGGGAGTAGGACTCCCCCCTTTCCTAGTTGGAATAGGATTCGCGAAGGGGGGAAAAGAGGAGAGAGAGGAGGAAGGGGGGCCGACCCCCTCTCCTTGTCCTATTCAGACCAAGGGGGGAGGGGTGCGCGACCCATCTCTGGCCACCTCTCCTCTCTTCCACTAAGGCCCACTAAGGCCCATATACCTCCCGGGGGTTCCGGTAACCTCCCGGTACTCTGGTAAAATCCCGATTTCACCCGGAACACGTCCGATATCCAAACATAGGCTTCCAATATATCAATCTTTATGTCTCGACCATTTCAAGACTCCTCGTCATGTCCGTGATCACATCCGGGACTCCGAACAACCTTCGGTACATCAAAATGCATAAACTCATAATATAACTATCATCGTAACCTTAAGCGTACGGGCCCTACGGGTTTGAGAACAATGTAGACATGACCGAGACTCGTCTCCGGTCAATAACCAATAGCGGAACCTAGATGCTCATATTGGATCCTACATATTCTACGAAGATCTTTTATCGGTCAAAGTGCATAACAACATACGTTGTTCCCTTTGTCATCGGTATGTTACTTGCCTGAGATTTGATCGTCGGTATCCTATACCTAGTTCAATCTCATTACCGGCAAGTCTCTTTACTCGTTCTGTAATACATCATCCCACAACTAACTCATTAGTTGCAATGCTTGCAAGGCTTAAGTGATGTGCATTACCGAGAGGGCCCAAAGATACCTCTCCGACAATCGGAGTGACAAATCCTAATCTTGGAATATGCCAACCCAACATGTACCTTTGGAGACACCTGTAGAGCTCCTTTATAATCACCCAGTTACGTTGTGATGTTTGGTAGCACACAAAGTGTTCCTCTGGCAAACGGGAGTTGCATAATCTCATAGTCAGAGGAACATGTATAAGTCATGAAGAAAGCAATAGCAACATACTAAACGATCAGGTGCTAAGCTAATGGAATGGGTCATGTCAATCAGATCATTCAACTAATGATGTGATCCCATTAATCAAATAACAACTCTTTGTTCATGGTTAGGAAACATAACCATCTTTGATTAACGAGCTAGTCAAGTAGAGGCATACTAGTGACACTCTGTTTGTCTATGTATTCACACATGTATTATGTTTCCGGTTAATACAATTCTAGCATGAATAATAAAATTTTATCATGATATAAGGAAATAAATAATAACTTTATTATTGCCTCTAGGGCATATTTCCTTCACTATTAACCGGAGGCCCAGCCCAGAATTGCTGTTTTTTTTGCCTATTTCAGTATTTCGGAGAAACAGAATATCAAACGGAGTCCAAACGGAATAAAACCTTCGGGAACGTGATTTTCTCACCGAACGTGATCTAGGAGACTTGGAACCTACTCCAAGGAGTAAAAGAGGCGGTCACGGGGGTGGGGGGCGCGCCCACCCCCCTAGGGCACGCCCCCCTGCCTCGTGGGCCCCTCGGTGCTCCACCGACGTACTCCTTCCTCCTATATATACCTAGGTACCCTCAAACGAACAGATACGGAGCGAAAAACCTAATTCCACCATGGCAACTTTCTGTATCCACGAGATCCCATCTTGGGGCCTGTTCCCGAGCTCCGCCGGAGAGGGCCGTCATCACGGAGGGCTTCTACATCATCATAGCCTCCCGATGAAGTGTGAGTAGTTTACCTCAGACCTTCGGGTCCATAGTTATTAGCTAGATGGCTTCTTTTCTCTTTTTGGATCTCAATACAAAGTACTCCCCCTCTCTCGTGGAGATCTATTCGATGTAATCTTCTTCTTTTTGCCGTGTGTTTATTGAGACCGATGAATTGTGGGTTTATGATCAAGTCTATCTATGAATAATATTTGAATCTTCTCTGAACTCTTTTATGTATGATTGGTTATCTTTGCAAGTCTCTTCGAATTATCCGTTTGGTTTGGCCAACTAGATTGGTAGTTCTTGCCATGGGAGAAGTGCTTAGCTTTGGGTTCGATCTTGCGGTGTCCTTTCCCAGTGACAGAAGGGGCAACAAGGCACGTATTGCATCGTTGCCATCGAGGATAACAAGATGGGGTTTATTTCATATTGCATGAATTTATCTCTCTACATCATGTCATCTTGCTTAAAGTGTTACTCTGTTTTTAACTTAATACTCTAGATGCATGCTGGATAGCGGTCAATGAGTGGGGTAATAGTAGTAGATGCAGAATCGTTTCGGTCTACTTGTCACGAACGCGATGCCTATATACATGTAGACCGAAACGATTCTGCAGCTACTACTATTACTCCACTCATCGACCGCTATCCAGCATGCATCTAGTGTATTAAGTTAAAAATAGAGTAACGCCTTAAGCAAGATGACATGATGTAGAGAGATAAATTCATGCAATATGAAATAAACTCCATCTTGTTATCCTCGATGGCAACGATGCAATACGTGCCTTGCTGCCCCTTCTGTCACTGGGAAAGGACACCGCAAGATCGAACCCAAAGCTAAGCACTTCTCCCATGGCAAGAACTACCAATCTAGTTGGCCAAACCAAACAGATAATTCGAAGATACTTTCAAACATAACCAATCATAGATAAAAGAATTCAGAGAAGATTCAAATATTATTCATAGATAGACTTGATCATAAACCCACAATTCATCGGTCTCAACAACCACACCGCAAAAATAAGATCACATCGAATGGATCAACACAAGAGAGGGGGAGAACTTTGTATTGAGATCCAAAAAGAGAGAAGAAGCCATCTAGCTACTAACTATGGACCCGAAGGTCTGAGGTAAACTACTCACACTTCATCGGAGAGGCTATGATGATGTAGAAGCCCTCCGTGATGACGGCCATCTCCGGCGGAGTACCGGAACAGGCCCCAAGATGGGATCTCGTGGATATAGAAAGTTGCGGCAGTGGAATTAGGTTTTTGGCTCCGTCTCTGGTCGTTTGGGGGTACGTATGTATCTATAGGAGGAAGAAGTACGTCGGTGGAGCACCGAGGAGCCCACGAGGCAAGGGGGCGCGCCCCCCACCCTCGTGACCGCCTCTTTGATGCCTTGGCGTAGGGTCCAAGTCTCCTGGATCACGTTCGGTGAGAAAATCACGTTCTCGAAGGTTTTATTCCGTTTGGACTCCGTTTGATATTCCGTTTCTTCAAAACACTGAAATAGGCAAAAAAAACAACAATTCTGGGTTGGGCCTCCGGTTAATAGGTTAGTCCCAAAAATAATATAAAAGTGGAAAATAAAGCCTAATATAGTCCAAAACAGTAGATAATATAGCATGGAGCAATCAAAAATTATAGATACGTTGGAGACGTATCAGGCATCCCCAAGCTTAATTCCTGCTCGTCCTCGAGTAGGTAAATGATAAAAAGAGAATTTTTGATGCGGAGTGCTACTTGGCATAATTTCAATGCAAATCTTCTTAATTGTGATATTAATATTCAGATTCGAAAGATTCAAGACAAAAGTTTATATTGACATAAAAATAATAATACTTCAAGCATACTAACAAAGCAATTATGTCTTCTCAAAATAACATGGCCAAAGAAAGTTATCCCTACAAAATCATATAGTCTGGCTATGCTCTATCTTCACCACACAAAGTATTTAAATCATGCACAACCCCGATGACAAGCCAAGCAATTGTTTCATACTCTAACTTTTTCAAAACTTTTTCAATCTTCACGCAATACATGAGCGTGAGCCATGGATATAACACTATAGGTGGAATAGAATGGTGGTTATGGAGAAGACAAAAAGGAGAAGATAGTCTCACATCAACTAGGCGTATCAACGGGCTATGGAGATGCCCATCAATAGATATCAATGTGAGTGAGTAGGGATTGCCATGCAACGGATGCACTAGAGCTATAAGTATATGAAAGTTCAAAAAGAAACTAAGTGGGTGTGCATCCAACTTGCTTGCTCATGAAGACCTAGGGCAATTTGAGGAAGCCCATCATTGGAATATACAAGCCAAGTTCTATAATGTAAAATTCCCACTAGTATATGAAAGTGATAACATGAGAGACTCTCTACTATGAAGATCATGGTGCTACTTTGAAGCACAAGTGTGGTAAAAGGATAGTAACATTGTCCCTTCTCTCTTTTTCTCTCATTTTATTATTATTTTTATTTGGGCCTTTTCTCTTTTTTATGGCCTCTTTTTATTTGGGCTTCTTTGGCCTCTTTTTTTATTTATTTTATTTTTCGTCCAGAGTCTCATCCCGACTTATGGGGGAATCATAGTCTCCATCATTCTTTCCTCACTGGGACAATGCTCTAATAATGATGATCATCACACTTTTATTTTTCTTACAACTCAATACCTAGAACAAAATATGACTCTATATGAATGCCTCCGGCGGTGTACCGGAATATGCAATATGACAATGATGGAGTGTGTCATAATAAACGGAACGGTGGAAAGTTGCATGGCAATATATCTCGGAATGGCTATGGAAATGCCATAATAGGTAGGTATGGTGGCTGTTTTGAGGAAGGTATATGGTGGGTGTATGATACCAGCGAAAAGTGCACGGTATTAGAGAGGCTAGCAAAGGTGGAAGGGTGAGACTGCGTATAATCCATGGACTCAACATTAGTCATAAAGAACTCATATACTTACTGCAAAAATCTAGAAGTTATCAAAGCAAAGCATTGCGCGCATGCTCCCAGGGGGATATATTGGTAGGAAAAGACCATCGCTCGTCCCCGACCGCCACTCATAAGGAAGACAATCAATAAATAGATCATGCTCCGACTTCATCACATAACGGTTCACCATAAGTGCATGCTACGGGAATCGCAAACTTTAACACAAGTATTCTTTAAATTCACAACTACTCAACTAGCATGACTTTAATATTATCACCTCCATATCTCAAAACAATTATCATGCTTCAATCTTTTCTTAGTATTCAACACACTCAAAAGAAAGTTTCACAAATCTTGAATACCAAGCATATTATTATTAAGCAAATTACCATGCTATTAAGAGACTCTCAAAATAATTTAAGTGAAGCATGATAGATCAATAGTTTCTTTAAAACAAATCCACCACCGTGCTCTAAAAGATCTAAGTGAAGCATATAGAGCAAAATTATAACGCTCAAAAGATATAAGTGAAGCACATAGAGCAAAACTACATAGCTCAAAAGATATAAGTAAAGCATATAGAGTATTCTATCAAATTTTAATTCATGTATGGCTCTCTAAAAATGTGTGTACAGCAAGGATGATTGTGGCATACTAAGACACAAAGACACAAATAATACAAGACGCTCCAAGCAAAACACATATCATGTTGGTGGATAAAAATATAGCTCCAAGTAAATTACCGATGGAAGTGGACGAAAGAGGGGATGCCTTCCAGGGCATCCCCAAGCTTTGACTTTTTGGTGTCCTTGGATTATCTTGTGGGTGCCATGGGCATCCCCAAGCTTAGGCTCTTGCCACTCCTTGTTCCATAATCCATCACAAGAATTCACCCAAAACTTGAAAACTTCACCACACAAAACTTAAAGTAGAAAACTCGTGAGCTCCGTTAGCGAAAGGAAACAAAAGACCACTACAAGGTACTGTAATGAACTCATTCTTTATTTATATTGGTGTTAAACCTAATGTATTCCAATTTCTCTATGGATTATAAACTATTTTACTAACCATAGATTCATCAAAATAAGCAATCAACACACGAAAAGCAGAATCTTTCAAAAACAGAACAGTCTGTAGTAATCTGTAGCTAGCGCAAGATCTGGAACCCCAAAAATTCTAAAATAGATTTCTGGGCGTGAGTAATTTATCTATTAATCATCTGCAAAAATAATTAACTAAATATCACTTTTCAAATAAAAATGATAGCAGTTATCGTGAGCGCTAAAGTTTCTGTTTTTTACAGCAAGTTCAACAAGAGTTTCCCCAAGTCTTGCCAACGGTTCTACTTGGAAAAAACACTAATTAAACACAAAAAACACAACCAAAACATAGGCTAAATAATTTATTTATTACTAAGAAGGAGCAAAAATCAAGGAATAAAAATAAAATTGGGTTGCCTCCCAACAAGCGCTATCGTTTAACGCCCCTAGCTAGGCATAAAAGCGAGGATAGATCTAGGTATTGCCATCTTTGGTAGGCAATTCTTCGATGAGGCATCTGTTTCCCTTAGGAATTTCTTTCTTTCTAGTGATTATTAAAATTTTAGGCACAAGATCAAAAAATTCATTTGTAGCAATTGGTTCCTTAATGATATCAAAAAGATTGGGATGAATACTTATAGATTTAAGATCCGCAGTTTCCTTAGATGATTCACCCTTATTTTTAGGAACATACATAAGCTTGGCAATTTTAGTAGGAGGACTTGGAGTATTCTCTACAGAAGAAAAAGTGGTTCCCAAGTTTGTAATAGTGAGGAATCTTCTCTGAACTCTTTTATGTATGATTGGTTATCTTTGCAAGTCTCTTCGAATTATCCGTTTGGTTTGGCCAACTAGATTGGTAGTTCTTGCCATGGGAGAAGTTCTTAGCTTTGGGTTCGATCTTGCGGTGTCCTTTACCAGCGACAGAAGGGGCAGCAAGGCATGTATTGCATCGTTGCCATCAAGGATAACAAGATGGGGTTTATTTCATATTGCATGAATTTGTCTCTCTACATCATGTCATCTTGCTTAAAACGTTACTCTATTTTTAACTTAATACTCTAGATGGATGCTGGATAGCAGTCGATGAGTGGAGTAATAGTAGTAGATGCAGAATCGTTTCGGTCTACTTGTCACGGACGTGATGCCTATATACATGATCATGCCTAGATATTCTCATAACTATGCTCAATTATGTCAATTGCTCAACAGTAATTTGTTCACCCACCGTAGAATACTTATGCTCTTGAGAGAAGCCACTAGTGAAACCTATGGCCCCCGGGTCTATTCTCATCATATCAATCTCTATCACTTTAATCTTGCTTTGCTTTTTTACTTTGCCTTTTACTTTTCACTTTGCATCTCTATACCAAAAATACCAAAAATATTATATCTATCAGATCTCACTCTCGTAAGTGACCGTGAAGGGATTGACAACCCCTAATCGCGTTGGTTGCGAGTAGCTATCGTTTTGTGCAGGTACGAGGGACTTGAGCGTGGCCTCCTACTGGATTGATACCTTGGTTTTCAAAAACTAGGGGAAATACTTACGCTACTCTGCTGCATCATCCCTTCCTCTTCGGGGAAATCCAACGCAAGCTCAAGAGGTAGCAAGAAGAATCTCTAGCGCCGTTGCCGGGGAGGTTCACGCAAGTCAAGATTTGACTCCCGACAACGAGCCATTTCTGGCGCTGTTGCCAGGGAGTCTATGCAAAAAGTCAACATACCAAGTACCCATCACAATCCCTATCTCTCGCATTACATTATTTGCCATTTGCCTCTCGTTTTCCTCTACCCCACTTCACCCTTGCCGTTTTATTCGCCCTCTCTCTCTCTCAACCTCCTTCTCCTTCTCCGCCTCTCTTTTTCGTTTGCCTTTTTCTCGCTCTTGCCTGCTCGTGTGTGTTTGATTGCTTATTTGTCGTGATGGCTCAAGATACTACCAAATTATGTGACTTCACCAATACCAATAATAATGATTTCCTTAGCACTCCAATTGCTCCTCTTGCCAATACTGAATCTTGTGAAATCAATACTGCTTTGTTGAATCTTGTTATGAAAGATCAATTCGCCGGCCTTCCTAGTGAAGATGCCGCTACTCATCTGAATAGCTTCGTTGATTTATGTGATATGCAAAAGAAAAAAGATGTCGATAATGATGTCGTTAAATTGAAGCTATTTCCTTTTTCGCTTAGAGATCGTGCTAAAGCTTGGTTTTCGTCTTTGCCTAAAAATAGTATTGATTCTTGGAACAAGTGCAAAGATGCTTTTATCTCTAAGTATTTCCCTCCCGCTAAGATCATCTCTCTTAGAAACGATATTATGAACTTTAAGCAACTTGATCATGAACATGTTGCACAAGCTTGGGAGAGAATGAAATTAATGATACGTAATTTCCCTACTGATGGTTTGAATTTGTGGATGATTATACCACTTCTCCTTAGGGAGATCAACATAAGTAGCAAAATATTCACAGAAAGAAGCTACTATCTCGGAGTCAAGTCCATATTTAGTGCTAAACTTACGGAAAATATCGGTGTCCATAAAAGATTTAACACAATCAAACTTAGATGTCATACCTGACTCCTTACCTTCGTCGAGGTCCCAATCTTCAGAGTTGCATTTAATTCTATCCAATAAATTCCATTTAAATTCAATAGTCTTCATTATAAAAGAGCCAGCACAAGAAGTATTGAGCATGGTGCGATTGTTTTCAGAAAGCCGAGTAGAAAAAATTTGCATAATTATTTCTCTCGAGAGCTCATGATTGGGGCATGAATATAACATTGATTTAAGCCTCCCCCAAGCTTGAGCGATGCTTTATCCTTTGCGAGGCCAGAAATTATATATATAATTGCGATCACGATGAACAAGATGCATAGGGTGATACTTTTGATGAAATTCCAACTTCAATCTTTTATAGTTCCATGATCTCATATCACTACATAGCCTATACCATATCAATGCGTCTCCCTTCAAAGATAAAGGGAAGACCTTCTTCTTAGCAACATCATCGGGTATACCTGCAAGCTTAAATAATCCACAAACTTCATCCACGTATATTAAGTGCTCATCAGGATGCTTTGTTCCATCTCCTGTAAAAGGGTTAGCTAGCAGTTTTTCCATCATACCCGAAGGAAATTCAAAAGGAGTTTCATTTTCAATAGGTTCAGTAGGTTGAGGAGCAACTCTTTGCTCTACTGGACGGGGTGAAGATACCCCGAACAAGCCCCTCAGAGAATTATTTTCCATAGTAGCAAGTGACAGTAAATTTCAGCACACTATATAAATTTTTCCTTACCAAATTCCACCTACCAATGGCGCTACACTCCCCGGCAACGGTGCCAGAAAATAGTCTTGATGACCCACAAGTATAGGGGATCTATCGTAGTCCTTTCGATAAGTAAGAGTGTCGAACCCAACGAGGAGCAGAAGGAAATGATAAGCGGTTTTCAGCAAGGTATTCTCTGCAAGTACTGAAATAAGTGGTAACAGATAGTTTTGTGACAAGATAAATGGTAACGAGCAACAAGTAAAAAAAGTAAATAAAGTGCAGCAAGATGGCCCAATCATTTTGTAGCAAAGGACAAGCCGGAACAAACTCTTATAATAGGAAAAGCACTCCCGAGGACACATGAGAATATCGTCAAGCTAGTTTTCATCACATTCATATGATTCACATTCAATACTTTGATAATTTGATATGTGGGTGGACCGGTGCTTGGGTGCTGTTCTTACTTGAGCAAGCATCCCAGTTATGATTAACCTCTATTGCAAGCATCCGCAACTACAACAAAAGTATTAAGCTAAACCTAACCATAGCATGAAACATGTGGATCCAAATCAGCCCCTTACGAAGCAACGCATAAACTAGGGTTTAAGCTTCTGTCACTCTAGCAACCCATCATCTACTTATTACTTCCCAATGCCTTCCTCTAGGCCCAAATAATGGTGAAGTGTTATGTAGTCGACGTTCACATAACACCACTAGAGGCTAGACAACATACATCTTATCAAAATATCAAACGAATACCAAATTCACATGACTACTAATAGCAAGCCTTCTCCCTTGTCCTTAGGAACAAATGTAATTACTCACAAAGCATATTCATGTTCATAATCAGAGGGGTAATAATATGCATATAGGATCTGAACATATGATCTTCCACCAAATAAACCAACTAGCTTCAACTACAAGGAGTAATCAACACTACTAGCAACCTACTAGCACCAATCCCGGACATTGAGACAAGAATTGGATACAAGAGATGAACTAGGGTTTGGAGATGAGATGGTGCTGGTGAAGATGTTGATGGAGATTGCCCTCTCCCGATGAGAGGAGCGTTGATGATGATGATGATGATGATTTCCCCCTCCCGGAGGGAAGTATCCCCGGCAGAACAGCTCTGCCGGAGCTCTAGATTGGTTCTGCCAAGGTTTCGCCTCGTGGGGTGGAGTCTCATCCCGAAAAGTTCCTTCTTATTTCCTTCTCATCGAAAGACTTCATATAGGAGAAGATGGACGTCGGAGAGCCACCAGGGGGGCCACGAGGTAGGGGGCGCGCCCTAGGGGGGGCGCCCCCACCCTCATGAGCAGGGTGTGGGCCCCCTGGCCTTCATCTTTGGCAAGGATTTTTCTTTATTAATTTTAAGATGTTCCGTGGAGTTTCAGGACTTTTGGAGTTGTGCAGAATAGGTCTCTAATATTTGCTCCTTTTCCAGCCCAGAATTCCAGCTACCGGCATTCTCCCTCCTTATGTAAACCTTGTAAAATAATAGAGAATAGCCATAAGTATTGTGACATAAAGTAAAATAATAGTCCATAATGGAATAAATATCGATATAAAAGCATGATGCAAAATGGACGTATCAACTCCCCCAAGCTTAGACCTCACTTGTCCTCAAGCGAAAAGCCGATAACAATAAATATGTCCTCATGTTTAGAGGTAGAGGCGTCGATAAAAATAAAATACGGACATGAAGGCATCATGATTATTCTCATAACAGCAACATATATAGGTTTTGTCATATGATTACTTATGTTCAAGTGATGATCTATTCACAATGCAAAAGTATAAATCATAAACCTTATTAGGCTCCAACAAACTATAATCTCAGTCATTGAAGCAATTGCAATTTATCATAACATCGGAAAGAGTCTATGTCAGAGCTAAAAAGCAAGTCCACATACTCAACTATCATTTAGTCCTCCATAATTGCTAACACTCACTCAATACTTGTGGTTACGGAGTTTTAATCAGACACAGAGAAAGATAGGGGCTTATAGTTTTGCCCCACAACCTTTTACCTCAAGGGTAATGTCAACAATAATGGTTCATGCTCCCCTACATCCAATTATATATATATATATCATGTTCTTTCCAACATGCTGAGCTTGCCGAAGGATAAAATGAAAAAGGAAAGGTGAAGATCACCATGACTCTTGCATAAGGTAGAAGATAATAATAAAGGATAGGCCCTTCGCAGAGGGAAGCAGAGGTTGCCATGCGCTTTTTTGGTTGGATGCACAAAATCTCAATACGAAAGAACGTCACTTTATATTGCCCCTTGTGATATGAACCTTTATTATGCAGTCTGTCGCTTTTATTACTTCCACATCACAAGATCGTATAAAGCTTATTTCTCCCACACCAATCAATCATACATATTTAGAGCAATTTTTATTGCTTTGCACCGATGACAACTTACTTGAAGGATCTTACTCGATCCATAGGTAGATATGGTGGACTCTCATGGCAAAACTGGTTTAAGGGTATTTGGAAGCACAAGTAGTATTTCTACTTGGTGCTGAGAATTTGGCTAGAATGAGGGGGAAAGGCAAGCTCAACAACTTAGAGGATCCATGACAACATACCTTATCTCAGATATAAGAAAGACATAACTCATTACGTTGTCTTCCTTGTCCAACATCAACTCTTTAGCATACCATATTTTAATGAGTGCTCCCAATCATAAAAGATGTCAATGATAATATATCTATATGTGAAACCTCTCTTTCCTTATTACTTCCTATTAATTGCAACAATGACCAAAGCTATGTCTGCCAACTCCCAACAACTTTTAATCATCATACTCTTTCTATGTGAAGTCATTACTCTCAATAAGATCAATATGAACTTTTTGTTTCTTTTTATTCTTTTTCTCTTTTCTTTTATTCACCCAAGATCATGGCAAAAAAATCAAGCCCTTGACTCAACACTAATCTTTATTATGTATAGCTCACGGACTCGATTACAAAGAAAGATCACAAAGCAAACTCAAAACTAGATCATGCCATAAACTTTATTCTACTAGATCAAGATACTACTAATAGGATCGAACTGAGAAAAAACGGTAAAGATAGGAGTTGTGATTGTGATACGATACCGGGGCACCTCCCCCAAGCTTGGCAGTTGCCAAGGGGAGTGCCCATACCCATGTGATTATATCTCCTTTGTCGGTGAAGAAGGTGGAGGTGTTGTAGATGATGCGGGCGTTGCATCCATCTTCCAAGGCATAGGTTCTCCATCATAAAAAGGTGATTGAATCTCCGGGATCCTCAAGTCTGCAGCCAAACTCATCCTTTTGAATCTATATTCATACTCACAGTTTTGGTTTTGCAGGTCATAGATTTGGGCTTGGAGGTGCTCGATCTTCTCATGAAGCTTGAAGATAGTCTCCCCAATGTTGTCAGCATCCAACTTGTGGTTGCTAGTGAACTCCGCGATCATCATGTGGTTAGAGTTGAGTCCATGTTCCACCATCCCTTGGCACTTGAAAACTTGTTGCTCCACTGCTTCGAGCCTCATCTCCATGCTTCTGGTCCCCTTTGGTCCCTCTTCATCACGGATGTGCAGCAACCCATCACGCAACTCAATGGTTTGAGGGTGTCGCAGCACCTCCGCGAGGTAAGGGTTGATGACCTTCTCGAAGAACTTGTCCTTGGAGGCGCTTGGGGCCGTCATGATAACCAAGATCTGTCAGAAAAACAGCTCGAAACAAGAACAGAGGAGGTTTGCATGATATGGGAGTCAAAACCTTCGGGAGGTTATATAATGAATTTTTACCGACCAAAATACATAACGTGCAAGAAAACAGAGTTCGGAAGGCACACGAGGTGCTCACGAGGTAGGGGCGCGCCCAGAGGGGTAGGGCGCGCCCACCACCCTCGTGTACTTCCCGGACTGCTACTTATTTTTCTATTTTTCTAAATATTCCAAAACGGAGAAATATTGCCTTAAAAATTGTTTTGGAGTCGGTTTACTTACCATACCACATACCTATTCCTTTTCGGAGTCTGAAACGGTCTGGAAGGTGTCCCTTGTGTATTCCTCCGGGGTTACGGTTTTAATAATATTGGTTTCAACATTTATGGGATTACCTAAGATATAATGTTTGATTCTTTGACCGTTTACCACCTTCGGATTTGTGCCCTCAAAGTTGTTGATCTTTATGGCAGCAGAACGATAGACCTCTTCGATAACATAGGGGCCTTCCCATTTAGAGAGAAGTTTGCCTGCAAAAAATCTTAAACGAGAGTTGTATAGTAATACATAATCACCTGCATTAAACTCACGCTTTTGTATCCTTTTTTCATGCCATCTTTTAGCTTTTTCTTTAAACAACTTGGCATTTTCATAAGCTTGGGTTCTCCATTCATCAAGTGAGCTAATATCAAATAACCTCTTCTCACCAGCAAGTTTAAAATCATAGTTGAGCTCTTTAATAGCCCAATACGCCTTATGTTCTAGTTCGAGGGGTAAGTGACATGCTTTTCCATAAACCATTTTATACGGAGACATACCACTAGGATTTTTGTATGCAGTTCTATAAGCCCATAATGCGTCATCAAGTTTCTTGGACCAATTCTTTCTAGACCTATTAACAGTCTTTTGAAAAATTAATTTAACCTCTCTATTGCTCAACTCTACTTGACCACTAGACTAAGGGTGATAAGGAGATGCAATTCTATGATTAACATCATATTTAGCAAGCATTTTACGGAAAGCACCATGAATAAAGTGTGAACCACCATCAGTCATTAAATATCTAGGGACTCCAAACCTCGAAAAAGAAACTTCTTTAAGCATTTTAATAGAAATGTTATGATCAGCACTACTAGTTGGAATAGCTTCCACCCACTTAGTAACGTAATCAACAGCAACTAAAATATGAGTATATCCATTAGAGGCAGGAAAAGGTCCCATATAATCAAAGCCCCAAACATCAAATGGTTCAATAACGAGTGAATAATTAATAGGCATTTCTTGACGTCTACTAATATTATCAATTCTTTGACATTCATCACAAGATAAGACAAACTTACGGGCATCCTTGAAGAGAGTAAGCCAATAAAAACCAGATTGCAATACCTTATGTGCAGTTCTATCTCCAGCGTGGTGTCCTCCATAAGACTCGGAGTGACACTTACGTAGGATCTGTTCCTGTTCATGCTCAGGTACACAACGTCTAATAACACCATCTACTCCTTCTTTATAAAGATGTGGGTCATCCCAAAAGTAATGTCTCAAGTCATAGAAAAACTTTTTCTTTTGTTGGTATGTGAAGCTAGGTGGTGTAAATTTAGCAACAATATAATTAGCATAATCAGCATACGAAGGAGTACTATGAGAGGTACTTATAACATTTAATTGTTCATCCGGAAAGCTATCTTTAATAGGTAGTGGGTCATCAAGAACATTCTCTAACCTAGACAAGTTGTCTCCAATGGGGTTCTCATCTCCCTTTCTATCAACAATATGCAAATCAAATTCTTGTAGCAAGAGAACCCATCTAATAAGTCTAGGTTTAGCATATTTCTTTTTCATAAGGTATTTAATAGCAGCGTGATCAGTGTGAATAGTTACTTTAGAATCAACAATATAAGGTCTGAACTTATCACAAGCAAATACAACTGCTAAAAGCTCTTTTTCAGTAGTAGCATAATTTCTTTGAGAATTGTCTAGAGTCTTACTAGCATAATGAATAACATTTAGTTTCTTATCAACTCTTTGCCCTAGAACAGCACCTACAGCCACTACAAGAAACTTGTTAATGCATGACGGATTTTCCCTGACAGTTTTGAAAACCGTCATGAACAGCCTCGTACGGCCCCGCAGGCCCGTCAAAAGCCCGCCTAAAGCCCTAAACTTTTACCCGTATAAAACTTAACCCTAACACACTTCCCCGTCCCCAGTCTCTTCCCCATCCGCCGCCGCCACACCTGGCCTCTCCTTGTCCCCGTCCTCCGCCGCCACACCTTGCCTCTTTTCGTCCCTGTCCTCCGCCGCCACGCCTCTGCTTGTCCCCGCCCTCCTCCCCCACCTCCCTGCCTCCAACTGATGACGGCAGCCCGAGATCCATGGCGACGACGGTTGCAGCAGCCCCATCGAAGCAGCGGCCAAACCTAGCCGATGCGGCGCACCGACAATGGATCTGACCAGGGGCCTCCCTCCCCTGTTTCCCAGGCCGCGCAACTGCCTCTCCATCCGGAGGTTCGGAGCATCAAGCGTCGGACAAGGAGAGGACGACGACCATGACTTGCGGGAGGCCGAGCTTGACCATGCCGGCGACGACGAGGCCCCGCACAAGGTCCGTCCCTACTTCCCCCTCGTCTCCTCTCCTTCATTCCTTCTTTCTCCCATCCCCAATCAATTATTTTTTTGATTTGATTCAGATCAACGGGAGCTCTCCGCCTCTCCAATTCCTTGAGGGACGACCGGGACCCCATGCTCGAGCCCGGCGAGCTGGACGAGTTCGACCACCATGATTCCCCACAGAACAAGGTCGACCCTCTCGCTATGTTTTTCTTTTCTTTCCAAGTGATTGCTCTCAAATTTTCTTGGACTGAACCTGATGCAGAAAACATGGCCACTTCCTTTCCTCATACTCGTATGTTACAGCCAATGACAGAGTAGCACATGTGGCTATTTCCATCTTCTTTTCTCAGCGTGCAGGCACTAGCAGTGTAGAAATCGTGAGGTCTGCTAGTTAGTTAAGCAACTACTAGTTTATTTTAGCAAGTAAACACCCATGAGATGCTCCTGTTGGTTCCTTGCTACTCTGTGCATGCAGCAAGGATGTAATTGCTAGCGGGGCAGGTGATGATGCTATCTGCCTTTTCGCTGAGTAGAAGAGTAATATCATATCTTATCCTTCCACTGAACATTCAAATCTCATGACTCTTGATTTATCTCTATGGGGTCTACTTAGCTGACCATTTTGTCCAAGTTACATTTGTGGCAAATAGTGGGGTGTGATGTTCCAACATGTATTGCATACTTTAGTAGACAAGACTGTAATTTATTTTAGCGTCAAGGATGATGTTGTTCATACTTTTTTTGTTCAGACTTTCCTGGATTCCGTAGTTCTATATTTTTCTTGCTTCATGAAAGTAGCCATCATATGTTTTGTTGTGATATTGGTTGGTCAATGCCTGAATACAGAGTTGTATTTATTGATAAACCAGATTTGCATTTCGAGGATAAATCGCGATATATAGAACATATTTGTTACTTTACTAGAATTTTGAACTTAGAACAGACACTTGCCAATGGCAATAGTATTTTTTATGCCCAACGCCCTTGCAGCTATTCATATATCAAAAGCTCAACATGCACGTTCCTTCTATTAAGTTTAATTAAATATTTACAATAAAACATGTCTTGATGTCTATTGTCAAGGGCTAATGTTGTTGTCCGGAAGCAACTCCAGGAACCAGCTTCGAATAGCTCTTGTATTCATCTAGAATTTGATATTTCAGGCACAGGTCTTGTGTAAGTTTCTTGATATTTATTACGGATCCAAAATATGTAAAGTTTCTCTATTGCTTGTCCATGTGGTTCCACTTCAGACTATTCAGAAGCATCTTGTGAGCCAAGTGCTATGTAGTGTTTAGTTTTCGAAACTTCAATTGTTGCATTTAGTTTTCCTGATGTTGTTTTGATCTTTTATTGCCAACTTAAATAAAAGAAAGTGTAGCAATTTATGCTTGCAATTCTTTTGCCATGAAGTTATACTAGATCTACTATCCCAATAATTTTTTGTTTCCTGAATCTACACCAAAGGCCTACATCTAGACACGTTGTAAAAAGAAAACTTTTTCAGCACTGTACTCTGTTTTACTTATTACAAACTGGTGTAGGGTTAGATATCTATACTGCCTGAAGCTTAGTCATCTTAAAATAGTTCAGCCATAGTTTGTATCTACACTTGTACCTAGCTGATAATTCTTTTCACTTATCCAGATTTGTCCACATGCTGGTTAACAGGTTTTTTTATGCCTTTGTTTAGTGCAGGTTCCAAGAAATCAGAGGCTCCTTTTTCAAATCGGATACACAGAGAAATACATGGAGAAATCAGGGGCTCCTTTTTCAGATTGGTTCCGAGAAAATGCAGAGTTATGTAGTAATTTTTGTTTAGAGGCTCCTTTTTCAGATCTGTTCCAAGAAAATGCAAAGTGATGTAGTAATAATGTTTGTAAATACTTGATGAGCTATCTATGTAAATATGTATTTTGGTATCTGAACATTGCCATGATTGTAATAAGTTTGGGCTGTTATGTGAAAATTAAATTTTATTTATGGCTTTGTTTGAATATTAGGCGTGAAATTTATAGATAACAAAAATATCTAACTGTTATCTCCACCTGATGTGGGTTAAGAAGGAAAATGCAAAAACAATTAATTATCTAGTAGCGTCCACGTAGGATGCCATGTCATCCAATTGGTCAAGAAAAAAATCCAACATGGCGTATGTCCATGACGGCTTGTTCTGTCACAGAAGATTGGGCTTGGGCGGGCCTAGCGCAGATCCATGATGGCCAAGAACTGTCATGGAAGCTACCATGTCAAATTATGACGCGATATACATGACGGATTTCAAATCCGTCATGGAAGGCCACCCATGACAGTTTTTGATTGATCAGTGACGGACTAGATCTGTCATGTATTAACAGGATTCTTGTAGTGAGCATAATCACTAGCATCACACATAATTTCAAAGGGTAAATTCCAATCAGGTGGCTGAACAACAGGTGCAGAGACTAATGCTTTCTTAAGTGTTTCAAATGCTTCCACACAATCATCATCAAAGACAAATGGTATATCTTTTTGCAATAAATTAGTCAGAGGCCGAGAAATTTTTTAGAAGTCCTTAATGAACCTCCTATAAAATCCGGCGTGACCAAGGAAACTTCTTATACCTTTGATGTCCTTGGGACATGGCATCTTTTCAACATCATCGACCTTGGCTTTATCAACTTCAATACCTCTTTTGGAAACTTTATGCCCCAAGACAATACCTTCATTAACCATAAAGTGGCACTTTTCCCAATTCAAGACAAGATTAGTTTCTTCACATCTCTGCAAAACTCGATCAAGATTGCTCAAGCAATCATCAAAAGAGGAACCATACACGGAAAAATCATCCATGAAAACCTCACAAATCGTTTCACAAAAGTCGGAGAATATAGCCATCATGCATCTTTGAAAGGTAGCAGGTGCATTACATAAACCAAAAGGCATACGTCTATAAGCAAAAGTACCAAAAGGGCATGTAAAAGTAGTCTTTGATTGATCTCTAGCCGACACAGGTATTCGAGAGAAACCAGAATAACCGTCTAGAAAGCAATAGTGTGTATGTTTGCATAATCTTTCTAGCATTTGATCAATAAAAGGTAAGGGGTAATGATCTTTCTTAGTAGCCTTATTTAATTTACGGAAATCAATTACCATCCTATAACCTGTAATAATTCTTTGTGGAATCAATTCATCTTTATCATTAGGAACAACAGTAATACCTCCCTTCTTAGGGACGCAATGGACATGACTTACCCACTGACTATCAGCAACGGGATAAATTATACCTGCCTCCAGAAGCTTGAGTATTTCTTTTCTTACCACTTCTTTCATTTTAGGATTCAAACATCATTGAGGATCACGAACTGGTTTGGCATCTACTTCCAAATTTATTTTATGTTGACATAGAGTGGGACTAATGCCCTTAAGATCATCAAGAGTATATCCAATAGCAGCACGATGCTTCTTCAGAGTTTTCAATAATCTTTTTTCTTCATGCTCTGTAAGGTTAGCACTAATAATAATAGGATATATCTTCTTTTCATCAAGATAAGCATATTTAAGATTATCAGGCAATGGTTTAAGCTCAAATACGGGATCACCCTTGGGTGGAGGAGGATCCCCTAAAATTTCAATAGGTAGATTGTGTTGTAGAATAGGTTCATGTTTAAAGAATACTTCATCTATTTCCCTTCTTTCATTCATGAACATATCATTTTCATGGTCTAGCAAATAGTGTTCTAAAGGATCACTAGGAGGTACGGCAATAGAAGCAAGACCAATAATTTCATCCTTACTAGGTAATTCTTCCTCACGATGTTGTTCACTAAATTTAGAGAAATTAAACTCATGAACCATATCACCTAAGCCAATAGTAACAACATTCTTTTTGCAATTTATCCTAGCATTAACAGTGTTCAAGAAGGGTCTACCAAATATAACGGGACAAAAGCTATCTTGCGGAGAAGTAAGAACAAGAAAATCAACAGGATATTTAGTTTTCCCACACAAGACTTCAACATCTCTAACAATTCCAATTGGTGAAATAGTATCCCTATTGGCAAGTTTAATTGTGACATCAATACCTTCTAACTCAGCAGGTGCAATTTCATTCTTAATTTCTTCGTATAAAGTATGCGGTATAACACTAGCACTCGCACCCATATCACATAAGCCATGATAACAATGATCTCCTATTTTAACAGAAATAACAGGCACGCCTACCACAGGTCTATGTTTATCTTTAGCACAAGGTTTAGCAAGTCTAGCAGTTTCACCTTCGAACTGAATAACATGCCCATCAATATTATGAGACAAGAGATCTTTAACAATAGCAATATTAGGTTCTACTTTAACTTGCTCAGGGGGTGTATAAGTTCTAATATTGCTTTTACGAACAACAGTTGAAGCTTTAGCATGATCCTTTACTCTAACAGGTAAAGGTGGTTTGTCAACATAAGAAGTAGGAACAATAGGATCATTATAAGTGATAGTCTTTTCTTCAACTTTAATAGGTGCAACTACTTTTACTTCTATGGGAGGATGATGTTTAAACCACTTCTCCTTAGGGAGATCAACATAAGTAGCAAAATATTCACAGAAAGAAGCTACTATCTCAGAGTCAAGTCCATATTTAGTGCTAAACTTACGGAAAATATCGGTGTCCATAAAAGATTTAACACAATCAAACTTAGGTTTCATACCTGACTTCTTACCTTCGTCGAGGTCCCAATCTTCAGAGTTGCATTTAATTCTATCCAATAAATTCCATTTAAATTCAATAGTCTTCATTATAAAAGAGCCAGCACAAGAAGTATCGAGCATGGTGCGATTGTTTTCAGAAAGCCGAGCAGAAAAACTTTGCATAATTATTTCTCTCGAGAGCTCATGATTGGGGCATGAATATAACATTGATTTAAGCCTCCCCCAAGCTTGAGCGATGCTTTATCCTTTGCGAGGCCAGAAATTATATATATAATTGTGATCACGATGAACAAGATGCATAGGGTGATACTTCTGATGAAATTCCAACTTCAATCTTTTATAGTTCCATGATCTCATATCATCACATAGCCTATACCATATCAATGCGTCTCCCTTCAAAGATAAAGGGAAGACCTTCTTCTTAGCAACATCATCGGGTATACCTACAAGCTTAAATAATCCACAAACTTCATCCACATATATTAAGTGCTCATCAGGATGCTTTGTTCCATCTCCTGTAAAAGGGTTAGCTAGCAGTTTTTCCATCATACCCGAAGGAAATTCAAAAGGAGTTTCATTTTCAATAGGTTCAGTAGGTTGAGGAGCAACTCTTTGCTCTACTGGACGGGGTGAAGATACCCCGAACAAGCCCCTCAGAGAATTACTTTCCATAGTAGCAAGTGACAGTAAATTTCAGCACACTATATAAATTTTTCCTTACCAAATTCCACCTACCAAAGGCGCTACACTCCCCGGCAACGGCGCCAGAAAAGAGTCTTGATGACCCACAAGTATAGGGGATCTATCGTAGTCCTTTCGATAAGTAAGAGTGTCGAACCCAACGAGGAGCAGAAGGAAATGACAAGCGGTTTTCAGCAAGGTATTCTCTGCAAGTACTGAAATAAGTGGTAACAGATAGTTTTGTGACAAGATAAATGGTAACGAGCAACAAGTAACAAAAGTAAATAAAGTGCAGCAAGATGGCCCAACCCTTTTGTAGCAAAGGACAAGCCGGGACAAACTCTTATAATAGGAAAAGCACTCCCGAGGACACATGAGAATATCGTCAAGCTAGTTTTCATCACGTTCATATGATTCACATTCAATACTTTGATAATTTGATATGTGGGTGGACCGGTGCTTGGGTGTTGTTCTTACTTGAACAAGCATCCCACTTATGATTGACCTCTATTTCAAGCATCCGCAACTACAACAAAAGTATTAAGGTAAACCTAACCATAGCATGAAACATGTGGATCCAAATCAGCCCCTTACGAAGCAACGCATAAACTAGGGTTTAAGCTTCTGTCACTCTAGCAACCCATCATCTACTTATTAATTCCCAATGCCTTCCTCTAGGCCCAAATAATGGTGAAGTGTTATGTAGTCGACTTTCACATAACACCACTAGAGGCTAGACAACATACATCTTATCAAAATATCAAATGAATACCAAATTCACATGACTACTAATAGCAAGACTTCTCCCCTGTCCTCAGGAACAAACGTAATTACTCACAAAGCATATTCATGTTCATAATCAGAGGGGTAATAATATGCATATAGGATCTAAACATATGATCTTCCACCAAATAAACCAACTAGCATCAACTACAAGGAGTAATCAACACTACTAGCAACCTACTAGCACCAATCCCAGACTTTGAGACAAGAATTGGATACAAGAGATGAACTAGGATTTGGAGATGAGATGATGTTGGTGAAGATGTTGATGGAGATTGCCCTCTCCCGATGAGAGGAGCGTTGATGATGATGATGGTGATGATTTCCCCCTCCCGGAGGGAAGTATCCCCGGCAGAACAGCTCTGCCGGAGCTCTAGATTGGTTCCGCCAAGGTTCCACCTCGTGGCGGCGGAGTCTCGTCCCGAAAAGTTCCTTCTTATTTTTTTCTCATCGAAAGACTTCATATAGGAGAAGATGGACATCGGAGAGTTAGCAGGGGGCCCACGAGGTAGGGGGCGCCCTAGGGGGTGCCCCCCACCCTCGTGAGCAGGGTGTGGGCCCCCTGGCCTTCATCTTTGGCAAGGATTTTTCTTTATTTATTTTAAGATGTTCCGTGGAGTTTCATGACTTTTGGAGTTGCGCAGAATAGGTCTCTAATATTTGCTCCTTTTCCAGCCCAGAATTCCAGCTACCGACATTCTCCCTCCTTATGTAAACCTTGTAAAATAAGAGAGAATAGCCATAAGTATTGTGACATAAAGTGAAATAACAGTCCATAATGCAATAAATATCGATATAAAAGCATGATGCAAAATGGACGTATCAGGGTCCTGTTCGTCATTGACTCAGACTAACTAAACATGATTTATTAGTTTAATTAGTTAATTAGGTTAACTAAGTTTCATTAGCTTAATTAAACATAATTAATTAAGTTAATTAACTAATTATTATTATTATTAGTTAATCTTTCTATTTATTTTTTTTGATTTTTGTTTTTCCAGGGGACTAGGCCCCACATGGCAGTGGCCCTGGGGCCAACCAGGGGCTGGTTAGCGGGTGCGCAGGCGTGCGCGTCTACGGGCACAGGCCAGCTGGCCGACCGGAGTCGCGAGGGCCGCAACGGCGGCCAGAGATGGGCTGGGGCAGCGGCCAGCGGCGATAGGCGGAGGCAATCGCAGGTAGCAAAGCAGCAACAGAGCAAGAAGCGGCAAGCTGCAGAGGAGAGGAGCACGACATCGAGCGTGGCGGTTGCACGGACGCGCAGGGCAGCAGCAGGGCAGCGGCGGCGGCAAGCAACGGCAACAGAGGCTGTGAGCGGACGGCGAGCAGCACGGGCGGGGCGACAACACCGGTAGCGAAAGGCGCGGTGGAGGCGAAGGGCGCCGGCGGGGGCATGCGCGAGCGACAGGGCTGGCGCGCGGGTCGGGCGTGAGCGGCGTGGGGAGCGCGCGCACTGGGTGCAGGTAGAGCAGGCCGCGGCTGGGAGAGCACGTGCGCGCGCGGTGGCGCGTCGACCAGGGGAGGCCGGTGCAGGCGGCGACGCGTCAGAGGCGGTGAGCGCTGGAACAAGGAAAGGAGGGGAAGGCGAACGGGGCTCACCTCAAGCCGTAGGGGGTGGCAGCGAGCTCGAGGGGGCTCGAGATTGCCGGAGACGACGACGAACGAGGCGGCAGCGACGACGTCGGCGAGCGGGCGTCGAGCGCTCCAGATCGAGGCAGGAGGGAGGAGCTGCGAGGAGGAGAGCGGGCCAGTGCTTGGCGATCCGGTGATGGGGTCGGCGCCAGCGACGAGCGCGGGGTCGTCGACGGTGAAGGGGTTGGGTGGCGTCAGGGTGCTACGATCTGGGGCGATCCAGATCCGGCGGGGGAAGGGGATCGGGGGAGTGTGGAGGGTGATTAGGGTTTCGGGTGGGAGGCCTAGTAGGCCAGGGGCGCGCGGGGGTGGGCCGACAGGCCGCTCGGCCACACGGCCAATTGGGCCAAGGCCCAGTCGGGGGGGGGGGAGTTGTTTTCCTTTTACGTTTTTTTTAGTTTTATTTTTATTTTTATTTATTTCCTTGTTTCTGTTTTATTTTACTTATTTAATAGTTTTTAGTTTTTAGAAAAAGTGAAACCCACCCCTCAAATAGATTTGTAAAATCAACTCTTCTCACAAAAGTTTGGGACAAAAGTAAAGTACCTTGTATTCTCTATTAATTAAAAATACATTTAAGTTATTGTTTCGGTCATTGTTTTATTTATTTTAGTGCCTTTAATTATTTTATAATAATGTGGATCCTCCACCAGAATTACTTATGATATATTTGATACCTTTTGAAAATTTTATTTTTTTATTATTTGAAAACTTTTATTGTTTGCTTAATTTCAATTTTGAATTCGAATCAGTTTCGAACTAACGCGAGATTAGCAACAGCAATAGAGGTGACATGGCATCTTTAGCAGAGGTTTACTGTAGCTTGATTTCCGGGCGTCACACCGCTTGAGTAGGATCAATCAATGCACTAGGTGATATCTGAGAGAGATGTTTTCCTGCAAGACAAAGCCCTTCGAACATATTTGATTCAATAATATAAATACTTTTAAATGATTTCCGTGGAAATAATGTGTGATATTTTCCTCAGGAGATCACAGTTTTCATATCCACTTCTCATAGATTATCTCCTGCATACTAGATCAACGGTAAAATAACCAAGCAAAGTAATCAAAATATTTCAGAGCATATCTAATTTATCTTCTGAAGGATTTTCTTCTGCAAACAATATCAGAGCGGAGAAAACGAAGTATTCCAGAGCAAATCAGAAATATCTTATGAAGGATGTTCTTCTGCAAGTTAGATCGACGAATAAAATCAGAACAGACGAGCGAAATAATTTAGAGCAAGTGGACATATGATTTTTTCTAAAAAAACACGGTTCTTCAGATCCTTCTTTGATGGATTTTCTCCTGCAAGTTAGATATATGAAAGATAAACAGAGCAAGAGAATAGAAATATTTCAGCGCATATTTTGATTCGATACCACCTACAAAATAGATAGATAAGGATAGCATTGTAGGGGGCTATTAACTCTACATGCCAAGATGTTCGTCCATACCACATGTGGTACTATAAAAATTCAACGACCCAACTGAAATAGTTTGACGACACACTGAAAAACCAAATGTTCTACGGAAAGCAAATGACGAATGAAAACCAGACTCATGGCAAATGCCCCGCACATCTATCCTCTTGATGTTCATCTCCCCATTTTTGTCAGCAAGTGGCAAAAAGGAAAAAGACAAACACAAGGAATTAGTCGTCCGAAGAATCATCATAGTTAGAACTGTTCGGAGAACCAGATCAAGTGATGGTTGAGGCTGAAGCTGGAGTAGCAGCAGAGCTTCCGGCTTTGGCTTCGGGAGTGAGAGAATATTTTTGTTCAGGACGAAGTTCAACAGGGTAGTACACAGAGGTGACTTCAGTTTCATCTACTTCATCATCTGGCTCGAGGAAAATCATGTCTATTGAAGCATATCTCTGGAGCAGCACTGGGGTTTGTCTTCGCAGCTGAGGAGCTTCAAACAGGTCTAGATAATTGCATTCTTTGTCGATTCCCTTGGCATGAAGCTGATCTCGAGTGTAATGCTTCCCAAGAAGAGTCCAGGTGCACTTCTTTTGTTCGTTCGCCAGAAGCAGAGTTTGGCGAGCATAATGTGTAGCAGATTTACCTCAATCATCAAGTGAACTTTTTATTTCCTGTCAAGCTTGATATTCCTTTCCAAAGTTTGTTAGTCTGAAGAAAAATTTCATACAAAGATGGATTTTCATCCTTCGGTACTTCAACTGTAACTTGTTTAACTTTAGGTGCAGGATCTTGAGGGGCATGAGCAGCATATGCTGGATTCCGAATGAAAAGCTCAGGAAGATAAAAAATGAATGATGATACGTCTTCGACGTATCTATAATTTTTTATTGTTCCATGCTATTATATTATCTGTTTTGGATGTTTCATATGCATTAATATGCTATTTTATATGATTTTGGGACTAACCTATTAACCTAAAGCCCAGTGCCAGTTTTCGTTTTTTTCCTTGTTTTAGAGTTCCGTAGAAAAGGAACACCAAACGGAGTCCAAATAGAATAAAAATTTCGTGATGATCCTTCTTGGACCAGAAGACATCCAGGAGACTTGGAGTGCAAGCCAGAAGAGCCACGAGGCGGCCACAAGGGTGGAGGGCATGCCTAGGAGGTAGGGCGCGCCCCCCAACCTTGTGGGTCCCTCGTAGACCTCCTGACCTAGATCTTCCTCCTATATATAGTCTTATACCCCAAAAACATCCAGGGGAGCCACGAAACCACTTTTCCACTGCCGCAACCTTGTGTACCCGTGAGATCCCATCTAGAGGCCTTTTCCGGCATCCTGCCGGAGGGGGATTTGATCACGGAGGGCTTCTACATCAATACCATTGCCTCTCCGATGAAGCGTGAGTAGTTTACTTCATACCTACGGGTCCATAGCTAGTAGCTAGATGGCTTCTTCTCTCTCTTTGATTCTCAATACCATGTTCTCCTTGATGTTCTTGGAGATCTATTTGATGTAATACTCTTTTGCGGTGTGTTTGCCGAGATCCGATGAATTGTGGATTTATGATCACCTTATCTATGAATATTATTTGAATCTCCTCTGAATTCTTATATGTATGATTTGATATCTTTGCAAGTCTCTTCGAACTATCGATTTGGTTTGGCCAACTAGATTGGTTTTTCTTGCAATAGGAGAAGTGCTTAGCTTTGGGTTGGCAACAAGGCACGTATTGTATTGTTGCCATCGAGGATAACAAGATGGGGTTTTCATCATATTTCTTGAGTTAATCCCGCTACATATTGTCATCTTACTTAATGTGTTACTCTGTTCTTATGAACTTAATACGCTAGATGCAGGAAGGAGTCGGTCGATGTGTGGAGTAATAGTAGTAGATGCAGAATCGTTTCGGTCTACTTGACACGGACGTGATGCCTATATTCATGATCATTGCCTTAGATATTATCATAACTTTGCTCTTTTCTATCAATTGCTCGTTAGTAATTTGTTCACCCACCATAATAATATCTGTCTTGAGAGAAGCCACTAGTGAGACCTATGGCCCCTGGGTCTATTTTCCATCATATAAGTTTCCGGTCTACAATTCTTGTTTCCTATTTACTTTCTTTTGCAATCTTTTACTTTCCATTCCATAAACCAAAAGTACCAAAAAATATTACTTTACCGTTTATCCATCTCTATCAGATCTCACTTTGCGAATAACCGTGAAGGGATTAACAACCCCTTTGTCACATTGGTTGCAAGTTGTTGTTTGTTTGCTGATATGTCTCCAACGTATCTATAATTTTTGATTGTTCCATGCTATTATATTATCAACCTTGGATGTTTCATATGCATTTATATGCTATTTTATATGATTTTTGGGACTAACCTATTAACCCAAAGCACAGTGCTAGTTTCTGTTTTTACCTTGTTTTAGAGTATCACAGAAAAGGAAAATCAAACGGAGTCCAATTGACCTGAAACTTCACGGAACTTATTTTTGGAAGGAAAGCAACCCGGGAGACTTGGAGTCCACGTAAGGGAAGCAACAAGGAGGCCACGAGGCAGGGGGCGCACCCACCCTCCCTTGGCGCGCCCTCCACACTCGTGGGCCCCTCGTGGTTCCCCTCACGTACTTCTTCCGCCTATATATCTCCATATACCCTTAAAACATCCGGGAGCACAATAGATCGGGAGTTCCGCCGTCAGAAGCCTCCGTAGCCACCGAAAGACAATCTAGACCCATTCCGGCACCCTGCCGAAGGGGGAATCCCTCTCCGGTTGCCATCTTCATCATCCCATTGCTCTCCATGACGAGGAGGGAGTAGTTCTCCCTCGGGGCTGAGGGTATGTACCAGTAGCTATGTGCTTGATCTCTCTCTCTCTCTCTCTCGTGTTCTTGAGGTGATACAATCTTGATGTATCGTGAGCTTTGCTATTATAGTTGGATCTTATGATGTTTCTCCCCCTCTACTCTCTTGTAATGGATTGAGTTTCCCCTTTGAAGTTGTCTTATCGGATTGAGTCTTTAAAGATTTGAGAACACTTGATGTATGTCTTGCCGTGTGTATCTGTGGTGACAATGGGATACCACGTGATTCACTTGATGTATGTTTTGGTGATCAACTTGCGGGTTCCGCCCATGAACCTATGCATAGGGGTTGGCACACGTTTTCGTCGTGATTCTCTGGTAGAAACTTTGGGGCACTCTTTGAGGTTCTATGTGTTGGTTGAATAGATGAATCTGAGATTGTGTGACGCATATCGTATAATCATACCCACGGATACTTGAGGTGACATTGGAGTATCTAGCTGACATTAGGGTTTTGGTTAATTTGTGTCTTAAGGTGTTATTCTAGTACGAACTCTAGGGCTGTTTGTGACACTTATAGGAATAGCCCAACGGATTGATTGGAAAGAATAACTTTGAGGTGGTTTTGTACCCTACCATAATCTCTTCATTCGTTCTCCACTATTAGTGACTTTGGAGTGACTCTTTGTTGCATGTTGAGGGATAGTTATGTGATCCAATTATGTTATTATTGTTGAGAGAACTTGCACTAGTGGAAGTATGAACCCTAGGCCTTGTTTCCTATCATTGCAATACCATTTATGCTCACTTTTACCATTAGTTAACTTGCTGTTTTTATATTTTCAGATTACACAAACTATTATCTACCATCCATATACCACTTGTATCACCATCTCTTCGCCGAATTAGTGCACCTATACAATTTACCATTGTATTGGGTGTGTTGGGGACACAAGAGACTCTTTGTTATTTGGTTGCACGGTTGCTTGAGAGAGACCATCTTCATCCTACGCCTCCTACGGATTGATAAACCTTAGGTCATACACTTGAGGGAAATTTGATACTGTCCTACAAACCTCTGCACTTGGAGGCCCAACAACGTCTACAAGAAGAAGGTTGTGTAGTAGACATCATTTGTGCAGGTAGTCGGTGGCTTGTCGCGTAGTCTCCTACTGGATTGATACCTTGGTTCTCAAAACGGAGGGAAATACTTATGCTACTTTGCTGAATCACCCTTTACTATTCATGATAAAAACCAATGCAAGCTCAATGTTTTGCATCTTTTATTTCAATAAAAGTGTCATTGATAGCCTTTACTATGCCTATTTTACAAGTCTTCATGTTGTTGTTTGAAAACAAAAAGTTTACCGCTGTTGCAATAATTCCCTAGAAAAGTCAGAATGTGATAAAATGTTGAAACCTTTTGCATATTAATCTATGATAAATTTACTACAGCGGGAATTTTCTTTCATAATTTTTGGAGTTAGGGAAGTATGGATCTTGCTGAGCTCTTTACAGACTGTCCTGTTTAGGCAGATTGCTGTTATGTTTGCATTGTTTGCATATGTTTGCTTCTTTAATGATTCTATTTGAGGATAGGACTATTAAATATGCAGAGGCATTTAGTATGCAATGTTTAATAATAATTTTAGTGATTTGCTACAGTAGAGTATGATAAGGTTTTTGCAATGTTTTATACTAACTTATCTCACGAGTCCTTGTTGAGTTTTGTGTGGATGAAGCTTTTGAGATTTAGGTAGACCGTGATATGAGAGGAATTAAGGAGACAAAAGCTCAAGCTTGGGTATGCCCAAGGCATCCCAATATAATATTTCAAGAAGTCTCAAGCATCTAAGCTTGGGGATGCCCCGGTTGGCATCCCACCTTTCTTCTTCAAGAACTATCGGTTAGTTTCGGTTGAACCTAAGTTTTTGCTTTTTCACATGATGTTTGATATTCTTAGAATGTCATTTTGTTTTGCTTTGCTTGCTGTTTGAATAAAATGCCAATATCTAAAATTATTAAATGTTAGAGAGTCTTCACATAGTTGCATAATTATTCGACTACTCATTGATCTTCACTTATATCTTTCAGAGTAGCTTGTTGTTTGCTCTAGTGCTTCACTTATATCTTTTTAGAGCACGGTGGTGGTTTTATTTTGAAGAATTAGATGAACTCTCATGCTTCACTTATATTATTTTGAGAGTCTTTAGAACAGCATGGTAGTTTGCTTTGTTTCGATAATTGATAGATTTTTGCAATAAGTATGTGAGTTCTTTATGACTAATGTTGAGTCCATGGATTATACGCACTCTCACCCTTCCACCATTGATAGCCTCTCTAGTATCACGCAACTTTTGCCGATACCATAAACCCACCATATACCTTCTTCAAAACAGCCACCATACCTACCTATTATGGCATTTCCATAGCCATTCCGAGATATATTGCCATGCAACTTTCCACCATTTCGCTTATTATGACACGCTCCATCATTGTCATACTGCTTTGCATGATCATGTAGTTGACATCGTATTTGTGGCAAAGCCACCATTCATAATTCTTTCATACATGTCACTCATGAGTCATTGCACATCCTGATACACCGCCGAAGGCATTCATATAGAGTCATATTTTGTTCTAAGTATCGAGTTGTAATTCTTGAGTTGTAAGTAAATAGAACTGTGATGACCATCATTATTAGAGCATTGTCCCAGTGAGGAAATGGTGATGGAGACTATGATTCCCCCACAAGTCGGGATGAGATTCCGGACGAAAATAAATAAATAAAAGAGGCCAAAGAAACCCAAAAAAAGAGAGAAAAGAGGCCATAAAAAAAGAAGGCCCAAATAAAAAAATGAGAGAAAAAGAGAGAAGGGGCAATGCTAGTATCCTTTTACCACACTTGTGCTTCAAAGTAGCACCATGATCTTCATGATAGAGAGTCTCCTATGTTGTCACTTTCATATACTAGTGGGAATATTTCATTATAGAACTTAGCTTGTATATTCCAATGATGGGCTTCCTCAAAATGCCCTAGGTCTTTGTGAGCAAGCAAGTTGGATGCACACTGAGGGAGTCCTGGATTAGGGGGTGTCCAGATAGCCGGACTATACCTTCCGCCGGACTCCTGGACTATGAAGATACAAGATTGAAGACTTCGTCCCGTGTCTGGAAGGGACTTTCCTTGGCGTGGAAGGCAAGCTTGGCGATACGGATATGTAGATCTCCTACCATTGTAACCGACTCTGTGTAACCCTAGCCCTCTCCGGTGTCTATATAAACCGGAGAGTTTTAGTCCCTAGGACGAACACCAATCATACCATAGGCTAGCTTCTAGGGTTTAGCCTCCTTAATCTCGTGGTAGATCTACTCTTGTACTACCCATATCATCAATATTAATCAAGCAGGATGTAGGGTTTTACCTCCATCAAGAGGGCCCGAACCTGGGTAAAACACCGTGCCCCTGCCTCCTGTTACCATCCGACCTAGCCGCACAGTTCGGGACCCCCTACCCGAGATCCGCAAGTTTTGACACCGACTTGGTGCTTTCATTGAGAGTTCCTCTGTGTCGTCACTTTTAGGCCCGATGGCTTCTCTGATCATCAATAGCGATGCGATCCAGGGTGAGAGTTTTCTCCCCGGACAGATCTTCGTATTCGGTGGCTTTGCACTGCGGGCCAATTCGCTTGGTCATCTGGAGCAGATCGAAAGCTACGCCCCTGGCCATCAGGTCAGATTTGGAAGTTTGAACTACACGGCCGACATCCGCGGAGACTTGATCTTCGACGGATTCGAGCCACAGCCAAGCGCACCGCACTGTCACGATGGGCATGATTTAGCTCTGCCGCTGAACAGTGCCCTGGAGGCCGCACCTGTGTCCGCTCCGACCCCTAGCTCGGAGCCGATCACACCAACCGAGGATGGGTGGTTAGACACCGCCTCGGGGGCTGCAATCTCTATGGCGATCGAGCCGAACACCAGCCCTATTCTCTGCGAAGCCCATGACTCCAAGGAGTCGGACTCCTCTCCAGACTCCGAGCCCTTCGCGCCCCGACCGATCGAACCCAATTGGGCGCCGATCATGGAGTTCACCGCCGCGGACATCTTTCAGCACTTGCCCTTCGGTGATATTCTGAATTCACTAAAGTCTCTCTCTTTGTCAGGAGAGCCCTGGCCGGACTATGGTCAGCAAGGTTGGGATGCGGATGATGAAGAAATTCAAATCCCACCCACCACCCACTTCATAGCCACTGTCGATGATTTAACCGACATGCTCAACTTCGACTCCGAAGACATCGACGGTATGGACGCCGATGCAGGAGACGATCAAGAACCAGCGCCTATAGGGAACTGGAAAGCCACCTCGTCGTATGATATATACATGGTGGACACCCAAAAAGAAGGCAATGGCGATGGAACAGAGGAGGATGACCCCTCGAAGAAGCAGCCTAAGCGCCGGCGTCAGCGGCGCCGCTCTAAATCCCGCCAAAACAAAAACGGTGATTCCGGCATGGGGGATAATAACACCCCAGACAGTGCCGAAGACAACCACCTCCAGCAAGATTCAGCACAGGAGGATAGAGAAGCCAGCCCTCATGAGAGAGTGACAGACAGAGAGGTCGAGGACGATAATTATATGCCTCCCTCCGAAGACGAGGCAAGCCTCGACGACGACGAATTTGTCGTGCCGGAGGATCCCGTTGAACAAGAGTGTTTCAAACGCAGGCTTATGGCCACGGCAAGCAGCCTCAAGAAAAAACAGGAACAACTTAGAGCTGATCAAGATTTGCTAGCCGACAGATGGACTGAAGTCCTTGCG
This sequence comes from Triticum aestivum, assembly GCF_018294505.1. NCBI lineage: Eukaryota > Viridiplantae > Streptophyta > Magnoliopsida > Poales > Poaceae > Triticum > Triticum aestivum. Next base: position 699,980,310 of record NC_057797.1, read on the forward strand.
GCTGAAGAGTATGAACTCAAACGCCCCTCCAAGAGCTACCCAAAGCGCAGGTTGCTACCCCAATTAGAGGAGGAAGCACCTAAACCTACATCATCAACGCATGATGCGGCCGACCGGCCACCCCGTGGCCACGACAGAGAGGCCTCTCGGCCCTCCACTCAAGCCGCACCCCGGCGCCGCTCAAAAACTACCAAGGCAGGGGAAAATGCGCCAGACCTGCGAGATATTTTGGAGGACAAGACAAGGCAAACAAGATCGATCTACGGATCACGTGGGCGCCCCACGGCACAAGACGGTACTCGTCACGCGGGATACAGTAAATCCGGCCGAGCCGAACATGGTAGACAAAGCTCGTTTGAGCTGCGTCGTGATGTAGCCCAATACAAAGGCGCCGCACACCCACTATGCTTCATAGATGAAGTAATGGATCATCAAATCCCTGGGGGTTTCAAACCCGTGAACATCGAATCATACGATGGCACAACAGATCCTGCGGTATGGATCGAGGACTATCTCCTTCATATCCACATGGCCCGCGGTGATGACCTGCATGCCATCAAATACCTCCCACTCAAGCTTAAAGGACCAGCCCGGCATTGGCTTAACAGCTTGCCAGCGGAATCAATTGGTTGTTGGGAGGACCTGGAAGCTGCATTCCTCGACAATTTCCAGGGCACTTATGTGCGACAACCAGACGCCGATGACCTAAGCCACATAATTCAGCAGCCAGAGGAATCGGCCAAACAATTTTGGACACGGTTCCTAACCAAGAACAAATCGTCGACTGTCCGGACACAGAGGGCCTAGCAGCCTTCAAGCATAACATCCGCGACAGGTGGCCTGCACGGCACCTAGGATAGGAAAAGCCGAAATCTGTGGCAGCCCTCACGACACTTATGACCCACTTTTGCGTGGGAGAAGATAGCTGGCTAGCTCGCAGCAATAACATGACCAAGAGCCCTGGTAATTCGGATACCAAGGACAACAGTGGCAGGTCGCGTCGCAACAAGCAAAAGCGCCGCATTAACGGCGACAATGCTGAGGATAGGGCAGTTAATGCCAGATTCAAAGGCTCTAAACCCGGTCAGCGGAAAAAGCCATTCAAAAGAAATACTCCGGGCCCGTCCAGTTGGGACCGAATACTCGACCGCTCATGCCAGATACATGGCACCCTTGAAAAACCAGCCAATCACACCAACAGGGATTGTTGGGTGTTCAAGCAGGTAGGCAAGTTAAATGCCGAAAGCAGAGACAAGGGGCTGCATAGCGATAACGAGGAGGAGCCCCGGCCGCCGAACAACAGTGGACAGAAAGGTTTTCCCCCACAAGTGCGGACGGTGAACATGATATACGCAACCCACGTCCCCAAGAGGGGGCGTAAGCGTGTGCTAAGGGACGTATATGCGATGGAGCCAGTCGCCCCAAAGTTTAACCCATGGTCTTCCTGCCCGATCACTTTTGATCGAAGGGACCGCCCCACTAGCATCCGTCATGGCGGATTCGCCGCATTGGTTCTAGACCCAATTATTGACGGATTTCACCTCACTAGAGTCCTTATGGACGGCGGCAGCAGCCTGAACCTGCTTTATCAGGATACAGTGTTGAAAATGGGCATCGATCCCTCGAGGATTAAACCCACCAAAACGACCTTTAAAGGCGTCATACCAGGTGTAGAAGCCAACTGTACAGGCTCAGTTACACTTGAAGTGGTCTTCGGATCTCCGGATAATTTCCGAAGCGAGGATTTAATCTTCGACATAGTCCTGTTCCGCAGTGGCTATCACGCACTGCTCGGGCGAACCGCATTTGCCAAGTTCAATGCGGTGCCGCACTACGCATACCTCAAGCTCAAGATGCCAGGCCCTCGAGGCGTCATCATGGTCAATGGAAACACCGAACGCTCTCTCCAAACAGAGGAGCATACGGCGGCTATTGCAGCGGAAGTACAAAGCAGCCTCTCAAGGCAATTCTCTAGTCCGGCCATTAAACGTCTGGACATCGTCAAGCGCGCCCGGAGTAACCTACACCAAGACCGCCCGGCACATGCAGAGCAAGCGTAACAATGCGACCCCAACCCCAGCCCTCGCGAACTTGCAAAACCAGTGCTGCGCGTACATAACTACACTCTGGAAATACCATGGGCACAGGGGGAGGGGCACCATCACAGCACGCCCGAAGCGCGGCTTAAACCGCACTAGGGGCTGCCGATTTCTTAATTTTCTCTTCTTTTCAGGACTCCATTCTTCGGAAGGCTTTTCCGGCAGTACAATTGCCGCACAAACGATACAACCAGGGAAGCAGAAAGCTACGCCACACTATGGAACTCTAAGGTGGTCTCTATAACGAGCAGTATACCTGTTTCGCATAACATTCCGCAGCTCGCCCCTGGAAAGGACATATTTGATAGTCCCATCTTTTGCTTATCGCACTATTTGTATCGTTCTGCTTTGATCGCAACTTTTTTAAATAAACAATGCATAGCTTCCGTCTATTATTGCATTACCTCTTTTTTACGAATATATGTTCATTAATGACATGTTGCACCCGTACACTTTGGTACGGCCAATACGCCAGGGGCTTAAGTACCCCACAACATGGTGTGAGAAGTCCGAACACTTTCACAAGTGCGGCACCCCGAACTTATAGCATTATATGCATCGGCTCTGAATCATGTCTTGGGTCAATAGTTGGGTTTGCCCGGCTCCTATGTTTTGGTACCTTACGTTCCGTTATATCGGCTAAGGTAGCACTAGGAGAACTACTGCGATTGTGCCCCAGTTGAGCTGGGCTAAGCACCTCAGTAGAGAAAGCTAAAACTGACCGTCATGATGAGGCGACAGCTGGTCGCTGTTCGAGAGGTTTTCGAGTCCCTAAAGACTTATGCCGCTTAGAGCGAGGAGTCAGCTTTGTCCGGCCTAGGCGTGGATAGCGCCCCAAACTCGGTCTTCCGAACACTAGGGGCTTCGCCGAAATTTAAAATTATAGAATTCTATGGCTAAGAGAGAGTGTTCAAGCATTATAGTCCGATTGCCTTGTTTGTTGTGTTGAGCGCCTCCCTCGAAGGACCCAAGAATGGGAAAAAGAGCGCTCATGTTTATCCCGAACACCCCAGCACTCGTGCCATGGGGGCAGAAGCCGACGACTCGCCATCTCTCAAATTTGATAAACAGCCGCACAAAAGGTAATATTTTAAATTCAAAAAGCATTGCTTAGCGCACATGAACAAGTTTTCGGCGCACAGGACAAAACGAGCGAGTTCACTGAAAAATTACATTCATGGAACATTCATCCGCTACAAGGCGGGCACCCTTCAGAACGCCCTCATAATACATCTCGGGCTTGCAATGCTCCTTGCCCGGCGGTGGCCCGTCCTTCACAAGCTTCTCAACATCCAGCTTGCCCCAGTGCACCTTCGCACGGGCACCCTCATAATACATCTCGGGCTTGCAATGCTCCTTGCACAGAGCGCTTGATGACTTCGAGCCTTGGACAGGCCTCCATCAGCCGCCTCACCAGCCTGAAGTAGCTCCCAGGCATGGCCTCTCCAGGCCATAGCCGGACTATGAGGCCCTTCATGGCCTATTCGGCCACCTTATGGAGCTCGACCAGCTGTTTCAGCTGGTCGCTTAAGGGCACCGGGTGTTCGGCCTCAGCATACTGAGACTAGAACACCTTCTCCATCGAGCTTCCCTCCTCGGCTCGGTAGAAGGCGGCGGCATCCGACACGCTACGGGGCAAGTCTGCGAATGCTCCTAGAGAGCTCCGGATTCGGGTAAGTGACAAGTAATTCTCTTTTACGTGCTTGCTTTGCATAAAGAATGCCTTACCCGCCGCTATCTTTTTTATTGCCTCAACCTCCTGGAGGGCCTTCTGGGCTTCGGCCTTTGCAGACGTGGCATCTTCAATGGCTGCCGCGAGCTCAGACTCTCGCGTCTTCGAGTCAAGATCCAAACTCTCATGTTTTTTCATGAGAGCCCGGAGCTCTTGCCGCACCTCGCCAACCTGCGTCTCATGCTTCTCCCGCTCGGTGCGCTCCGTGGCCGCCCTCTTTTCGGCCTCGGACAACGCTTGCTTCAGGGTCGCCACATCAGTTGTGGCCCCTACAATAGCCGTGTTAATCTTGTCACTTTTTACAATTGCACCTTTCACATATTTCAATAAGGTATTTCTTACCTTCCTTCTCCTCGAGCTGCTGCTTGGCTAGGCCGAGCTCTTGCTCGGACCGCTCGAGGTTCTGCTTCAGCGTATCCACCTCCGCAGTCAGTGCGGCGGAGGCCAGCACCGAAGCCTACATACGCATATTGACTTGATCATGTTAGACTCCTGCGAATGTTCTTAGATCCTCTATTCGGCTTTTCTTTCCGAACGCCGAACAGAGCATGAGGGGCTACTGTCTATGCGGTAATATTTTTACATATTCTTTACTTACCTCAAAGCCTGCTAGAAGGCTGGCACAGGCTTCAGTCAGTTCGCTCTTGGCGGACTGAACCTTCTGGATCACCGCACTCATAATAGTGCAGTGCTCCTCGTCGATGGAGGCGCCTTAAGCGTCTCCAGCAAACTGTCCGGTGCCTCCGGTTGGACGGAGGTCACCGGCTCGGTAAGCTTGCTCCTCTTGGAAGGAGGCTGCCTACCGGAGTCCGGAACCGTTGAAGGTTCCGGTGCGGTGTCCGGCTCAAGGCCGGACTTGGAGCCATTGGGGGTTCTATCCCCTTTACGCCTGGAGTCCGGGAGGTTGCCTTGCGGCGCCTCCAGGACCACCTCCTCCTGGCTTGGAACCTGTTGGGACGCCACCTCGGCGCCGTCCGTAGGATGGGGGGAGGAAGCCGTCAGAAGCGAATTCACATCCGACGAATCCAGGGAGCCGCTCGACGACTCGTCGAGCCCTGCCTTGGGAGGACTGCACAATCATGTTCGACGTAAGGAAAAACTATGCAATGGAGGAATACTATGAATCACTCTGGTATCCAGATACTTACGATCTCGCCAGGGACTTGGCCCTGTGCAGCCACTCATCTTCACCGTCATCGGTGTTGGTGGAGTAGTCCGGAGGAGGGGTCTTCCCCCTCTTGGACCCTTCGACCTCCCCGGTTGGGGCGGCCTTCCTTTTCTTCCCTCCCCCCGCTGGAGGGGCAGAGGTCTCTTCTTCCTCCTTCTCGTCTTCATGGGAGGAGTGCGCCTTGGAGTCATTGGATGATGAATCCGACACCTCCTGGCGTCGGGCACTCTTTCGAGTCCCCGTGGCCTTCTTCTCCGGCACCACGTAGGGTGCCGGAACCAGCAGCTTCGCCAAGCGAGTGTCCGCTGGGCCTTCGGGCAAAGGAGCCGGACAGTTGATCTGTCCGGACGTCTCCTGCCAATCCTGTGAAAGGTAAGGGAGCTTAAGATCCCGCATAGAGTCAAACTATGAAAAACTAATACCCTATAAAAGGTAAAACAGCTTACCGCACGAGTGCGACGCTGCATGCTGAATCCGCGATCCTCGGTAGCGGATGCGGGGGCCTCGGCGCCCTTGAAAAGCACCTTCCAGGCATCTTCGTACGTCGTGTCGAAGAGCCTGCTCAGAGTTCGGTGCTGCGCCGGGTCGAACTCCCACAGGTTGAAAGCCCGTTGTTGACACGGGAGGATCCGGCGGATGAGCATAACCTGGACTACGTTGACAAGTTTGAGCTTCTTGTCCACTAGGGTTTGGACGCATGTTTGGAGTCTGGTCAACTCTCCTTCTTTACCCCACGACAGGCCCGTCTCTTTCCAGGAGGTGAGCCATGTAGGGGGTCCGGATCGGAACTCGGGGGCTGCGACCCATTCAGGGTCGTGCGGCTCGGTGATGTAAAACCACCCCGATTGCCACCCCTTTAGAGACTCCATGAAGGAGCCCTCGGGCCATAGGATGTTGGGCATCTTGCCCACCATGGCGCCTCCGCACTCCGCCTGGGTGCCGTGCACCACCTTTCGCTTGACACTGAAAGTCTTGAGCCATAGGACGAAATGGGGGCGGATGCAGAAGAAAGCCTCACACACGACGATAAACGCCGAGATGTTGAGGACAAAGTTCGGGGCCAGATCGTGGAAGTCCAGGCCATAGTAGAACATGAGCCCCCGAACAAATGGGTGGAGAGGGAAGCCCAGTCCACGGAGGAAATGGGGGAGGAACACCACCCTCTCATGGGGCCTAGTGGTGGGAATGAGCTGCCCCTCTTCGGGAAGCCGGTGCGCAATGTCGTTAGACAAGTATCCGGCCTTCCTCAATATTTTGATGTGTCTCTCCATGACGGAGGAGACCATGCACTTGCCTCCCGCTCCGGACATGGCCGGAGAAGGTTGAGGTGGGGTGTGCGGACTTGGGCGCTGGAGCTCGAGTGCGTGGAAATGGATAGGCAAAGGAGGAACAAGGCGTGGATGAAAAGGCGGATCCTTATCCCCTTATATGGGCGGACGACTATGCGCCCCCACCAGCCTGGTAAAACTCACTTATCTCCCAAGTGCCGTAGTCAATGGCGCGGTTGGGTTACCCACACCCGTATTGATGAGAATCCCGGAATAAGGGGACACAATCTCTGCTTTAACAAGACGTGCCAAGGAAACCGCCTCGCTAAACGCGCTGAGGTGGGACAGTAAAACGATTCGAATAAAGACTTGGCCGTGGTGTGATGTCATGCTACGGAATATGTCAGCAGATTAGATTTGTGTAAATATTATTCTCTCTATGGCAATATGTGGAAACTTATTTTGCAGAGTCGGACACTACCTTTGTGTTCAAAATCTTCTATGAAGTACTTGGAGGAGGAACCCGCCTTGCAATGTCGAAGACAATCTGCGCACCGGACTCGTCGTCATTGAAGCCTGGTTCAGGGGCTACTGAGGGAGTCCTGGATTAGGGGGTGTCCGGATAGCCGGACTATACCTTCGGCCGGACTCCTGGATTATGAAGATACAAGATTGAAGACTTCGTCCCGTGTCTGGAAGGGAAGCTTCTAGGGTTTAGCCTCCTTGGCGTGGAAGGCAAGCTTGGCGATACGGATATGTAGATCTCCTACCATTGTAACCGACTCTGTGTAACCCTAGCCCTCTTCGGTGTCTATATAAACCAGAGAGTTTTAGTCCATAGGACGAACAACAATCATACCATAGGCTAGCTTCTAGGGTTTAGCCTCCTTGATCTCATGGTAGATCTACTCTTGTACTACCCATATCATCAATATTAATCATGCAGGACGTAGGGTTTTACCTCCATCAAGAGGGCCCGAACCTGGGTTAAACATCGTTTCCCCTGCCTCCTGTTACCATCCGACCTAGACGCACAGTTTGGGACCCCCTACCCGAGATCCGCCGGTTTTGACACCGACACACACCCACTAGTTTCTTATGTTGAGGTTTCATACATTTATAGCTCTAGTGCATCCGTTGCATGGCAATCCCTACTCACTCACATTGATATCTATTCATGGGCATCTCCATAGCCCGTTGATACGCCTAGTTGATATGAGACTATCTTCTCCTTTTTGTCTTCTCCACAACCACCATTCTATTCCACCTATAGTGCTATATCCATGGCTCACGCTCATATATTGCATGAAGATTGAAAAAGTTTGAGAACATCAAAAGTATGAAACAATTGCTTGGCTTGTCATCGGGGTTGTGCATGATTTAAATATTTTGTGTGGTGAAGATGGAGCATAGCCAGACTATATGATTTTGTAGGGATAGCTTTCTTTGGCCATGTTATTTTGAGAAGACATGATTGCTTAGTTAGTATGCTTGAAGTATTATTGTTTTTATGTGAATATTAAACTTTTGTCTTGAATCTTATGGATCTGAATATTCTCCACAATAAAGAGAACTACATGGATAAATATGTTAGGTAGCATTCCACATCAAAAATTCTGTTTTTATCATTTACCTACTCGAGGACGAGCAGGAATTAAGCTTGGGGATGCTGATACGTCTCCAACATATCTATATTTTTTGATTGTTCCATGCTATTATATTATCAACTTTGGATGTTTTATATGCTATTTTATATGATTTTTGGGACTAACCTATTAACCCAGAGCCCTGTGCCAGTTTCTGTTTTTACCTTGTTTTAGAGTATCGCAGAAAAGGAAAATCAAACGGAGTCCAATTGACCTGAAACTTCATGGAACTTATTTTTCGAAGGAAAGCAACCCGGGAGACTTGGAGTCCACGTAAGGGAAGCAACGAGGAGCTCACGAGGCAAGGGGCGCGCCCACCCCCCCTGGGCGCGCCCTCCACCCACATGGGCCCCTCGTGGCTCCCCTGACGTACTTTTTCCACCTATATATCTCCATATACCCTAAAAACATCCGGGAGCACAATATATCGGGAGTTCCGCCGCCAGAAGCTTCCGTAGCCACCGAAAGCCAATCTAGACCCGTTCCGGCACCCTGCCGGAGGGGGAATCCCTCTCCGGTGGCCATCTTCATCATCCCGATGCTCTCCAGGACGAGGAGGGAGTAGTTCTCCCTCGGGGCTGAGGGTATGTACCAGTTGCTATGTGTTTGATCTCTCTCTCTCTCGTGTTCTTGAGGTGATACGATCTTGATGTATCACGAGCTTTGCTATTATAGTTGGATCTTATGATGTGTCTCCCCCTCTACTCTCTTGTAATGGATTGAGTTTCCCCTTTGAAGTTGTCTTATCAGATTGAGTCTTTAAAGAATTGAGAACACTTGATGTATGTCTTGCCGTGCGTATCTGTGGTGACAATGGGATACCACGTGATTCACTTGATGTATGTTTTGGTGATCAACTTGTGGGTTCCGCCCATGAACCTATGCATAGGGGTTGGCACACGTTTTCGTCGTGATTCTCTGGTAGAAACTTTGGGGCACTCTTTGAGGTTCTATGTGTTGGTTGAATAGATGAATCTCAGATTGTGTGACGCATATCGTATAATCATACCCACGGATACTTGAGGTGACATTGGAGTATCTAGGTGATGATACGTCTCCAACGTATCTATAATTTTTGATTGCTCCATGCTATATTATCTACTGTTTTGGACAATATTGGGCTTTATTATCCACTTTTATATTATTTTTGTGACTAACCTATTAAGCGGAGGCCTAGCCTAGAATTGTTGTTTTTTGCCTATTTCAGTGTTTCGAAGGAAAGGAATATCAAATAGAGTCGAAATGGAATGAAACCAACTGGAGAAGTTATTTTTGGAAGGAAAGCTACCGGAAAAACTTTGAGTGCACTTCAGGAAAGGAACGAGGGAGCCACGAGGCAGGGGGTGATAAACCACAAGTATAGGGGATCGCAACAGTTTTCGATAAGAGTGTCGAACCCAACGAGGAGCTAAAGGTAGAAAAAATATTCCCTCAAGTTCTATCGACCACCGATACAACTCTACGCACGCTTGACGTTCGCTTTACCTAGAACAAGTATGAAACTAGAAGTACTTTGTAGGTGTTTTCGGAAAGGCTTGCAAGAAAGTAAAGAGCACAAAAATAAAACTAGGGGATGTTAAGGTAAAGAAGCAACTAAAGTAATTACAACGAGTGTGGAAAAGTGGTGGTAGGAGTTGCGAAATTGCCCCTAAGCAATTGACTACTTTACTAGACCGATAGCAAGTATTATGTGGGAGAGGCCACTGCTAGCATGTCATCCCTTACTTGGAATTCTATGCACTTATGATTGGAACTATTAGCAAGCATCCGCAACTACTAATTTTCATTAAGGTAAAACCCAACCATAGCATTAAGATATATTGGTCCCCCTTCAATCCCGTATGCATCAATTTCTATGCTAGGTTGAAGCTTCTGTCACTCTTGCCCTCCAATACATAGTCCTATCAACATACAACTAACCCTATGGTGTGATCCACGCGCGCGCTCATATGATGGGCCCCAAAGGACAACAACATAACCACAAGCAAATTAAATCAATCATAGAAATTCATCAATCACCGATAGGACAACGAAAATCTACTCAGATATCATAGGATAGCAACACATCATTGGATAATAATATGAAGCATAAAACACCATGTTCAAGTAGAGGGTACAGCGGGTTGCGGGAGAGTGGACCGCTGTAGATAGAGGGGGGAAGGTGATGGAGATGTTGGTGAAGATGGCGGAGGTGTTGGTGAAGATCGCGGTGATGATGATGATGATGATGGCCACGGCGGCGTTCCGGCGCCACCGGAGGAGATGGGGAGAGGGGCCCCCTTCTTCCTCTTCTTCCTTGACCTCCTCCCTAGATGGGAGAAGGGTTTCCCCTCTCGTCCTTGGCCTCCATGGCATGGGAGGGGCGAGAGCCCCTCCGAGATTGGATCTATCTCTCTGTTTCTCTCTGGTTCTGCGTTCTGTTCTGGCTCTGTTTCACCGTTTCGTATATATATATATATATATATATATATATATATATATATGGAGATCCGTAACTCCGATTGGCCTGAAACCTTCGCCGTGATATTTTTCCAAATATTAGCTTTCTTGCGGCAAAAGAAGTGCGTCAACCGCCTTACGGTGGGCTCACGAGGGTAGGGGGCGCGCCCCCTGCCTCGTGACCACCTCGGGCATTGGTTCGCGTTGATTTTCCTTCCGAATTTTCCATATTTTCCAAAAATAAGCTCCGTCCGTTTTTATCCAGTTTGGACTCCATTTGATATGGATATTCTGCGAAACCAAAAACATGCAACAGACAGGAACTGGCACTGGGCACTGGATCAATATGTTAGTCCCAAAAATAATATAAAAAGTTGCCAAAAAGTATATGAAAGTTGAATAATATTGGCATGGAATAATCAAAAATTATAGATACAACGGAGACGTATCAGCATCGCCAAGCTTAATTCATGCTCATCCTCGAGTAGGTAAATGATAAAAAAGAAAATTTTGATGTGGAATGCTACCTAGCATAATCTTGATCATATGTCTAATCATGGCATGAATAGTAAGACATGAGTGATTCAAAGCAATAGTCTATCCTTTGACATTAAGACAATAATACTTCAAGAATACTAATAAAGCAATCATGTATTTTCAAAATAACATGGCCAAAGAAAGTTATCCCTACAAAATTATATAGTCTGGCTATGCTCCATCTTCAGCACACAAAATATTCACATCATGCACAACCCCGATGACAAGCCAAACAATTGTTTCATACTTTTGACGTTCTCAAACCTTTTCAACTTTCACGCAATACATGAGCGTGAGCCATGGACATAGCACTATAGGTGGAATAGAATGGTGGTTGTGGAGAAGACAAAAAGGAGAAGATAGTCTCACATCAACTAGGCGTATCAATGGGCGATGGAGATGCCCATCAATACATATCAATGTGAGTGAGTAGGGATTGCCATGCAACGGATGCACTAGAGCTATAAGTATATGAAAGCTCTAACTGAAACTAAGTGGGTGTGCATCCAACTTGCTTGCTCATGAAGACCTCGGGCATTCGAGGAAGCCCATCATCGGAATATACAAGCCAAGTTCTATAATGAAAATTCCCACTAGTATATGAAAGTGATAACTCAAGAGACTCTCTATATGAAGAACATGGTGCTACTTTGAAGCACAAGTGTGGTAAAAGGATAGTAACATTTCCCCTTCTCTCTTTTTCTCTCATTTTTTGGGCCTTCTCTTTTTTTGGCCTTTATCTTTTTTTATTTTTTTTCGTCCGGAGTCTCATCCCGACTTATGGGGGAATCATAGTCTCCATCATCCTTTTCTCACTGGGACAATGCTCTAATAATGATGATCATCACACTTTTATTTACTTACAACTCAATATTACAACTGTTGGAAATATGCCCTAGAGGCAATAATAAATTGATTATTATTATATTTCCTTGTTCATGATAATCGTTTATTATCCATGCTAGAATTGTATTGATAGGAAACTCAGATACATGTGTGGATACATAGACAACACCATGTCCCTAGTAAGCCTCTAGTTGACTAGCTCGTTAATCAATAGATGGTTACGGTTTCCTGACCATGGACATTGGATGTCGTTGGTAACGGGATCACATCATTAGGAGAATGATGTGATGGACAAGACCCAATCCTAAGCCTAGCACAAGATCATGTAGTTCGTATGCTAAAGCTTTTCTAATGTCAAGTATCATTTCCTTAGACCATGAGATTGTGCAACTCCTGGATACCGTAGGAGTGCTTTGGGTGTGCCAAACGTCACAAAGTAACTGGGTGGCTATAAAGGTACACTACGGGTATCTCTGAAAGTGTCTGTTGGGTTGGCACGAATCGAGATTGGGATTTTGTCACTCCGTGTAAACGGAGAGGTATCTCTGGGCCCACTCGGTAGGACATCATCATAATGTGCACAATGTGACCAAGGGGTTGATCACGGGATGATGTGTTATGGAACGAGTAAAGAGACTTGCCGGTAACGAGATTGAATAAGGTATCGGTATACCGATGATCGAATCTCGGGCAAGTACCATACCGCTAGACAAAGGGAATTGTATACGGGATTGATTGAGTCCTTGACATCGTGGTTCATCCGATGAGATCATCGTGGAACATGTGGGAGCCAACATGGGTATCCAGATCCCGCTGTTGGTTATTGACCGGAGAACATCTCTGTCATGACTACATGTCTCCCGAACCCGTAGGGTCTACACACTTAAGGTTCGATGACGCTAGGGTTATAAAGGAAGTTTGTATGTGGTTACCGAATGTTGTTCGGAGTCCCGGATGAGATCCCGGACGTCATGAGGAGTTCCGGAATGGTCCGGAGGTAAAGATTTATATATAGGAAGTCCTGTTTCGGCCATCGGGACAAGTTTCGGGGTCATCGGTATTGTACCGGGACCACCGGAAGGGTCCCGGGGGCCCACCGGGTGGGGCCACCTGCCCCGGGGGGCCACATGGGCTGTAGGGGGTGCGCCTTGGCCTACATGGGCCAAGGGCACCAGCCCCTAGAGGCCCATGCGCCAAGATATAGGAAAAAGGGGAGAGTCCTAAAGGGGGAAGGCACCTCCGAGGTGCCTTGGGGAGGATGGACTCCTCCCCCCCTCTTAGCCGCACCCCTTCCTTGGAGGAAGGGGCAAGGCTGCGCCTCCCCCCTCTCCCCTGCCCCTATATATAGTGGAGGGGAGGGAGGGCATCCATACCTGAGCCCTTGGCGCCTCCCTCCCTCCCGTGACACCTCCTCCTCTCCCGTAGGTGCTTGGCGAAGCCCTGCAGGATTGCCACGCTCCTCCATCACCACCACGCCGTTGTGCTGCTGCTGGATGGAGTCTTCCTCAACCTCTCCCTCTCTCCTTGCTGGATCAAGGCGTGGGAGACATCGTCGAGCTGTACGTGTGTTGAACGCGGAGGTGCCGTCCGTTCGGCACTAGGATCATCGGTGATCTGAATCACGACGAGTACGACTCCATCAACCCCGTTCACTTGAACGCTTCCGCTTAGCGATCTACAAGGGTATGTAGATGCACTCTCCTTCCCCTCGTTGCTAGTCTCTCCATAGATAGATCTTGGTGACACGTAGGAAAATTTTGAATTTCTGCTACGTTCCCCAACAGTGGCATCATGAGCTAGGTCTATTGCGTAGATTCTTTGCACGAGTAGAACACAAAGTAGTTGTGGGCGTCGATATTGTTCAATATGCTTGCCGTTACTAGTCTTATCTTGATTCGGCGGCATCGTGGGATGAAGCGGCCCGGACCAACCTTACACGTACGCTTACGTGAGACCGGTTCCACCGACAAACATGCACTAGTTGCATAAGGTGGCTGGCGGGTGTCTGTCTCTCCCACTTTAGTCGGATCGGATTCGATGAAAAGGGTCCTTATGAAGGGTAAATAGCAATTGGCATATCACGTTGTGGTTCATGCGTAGGTAAGAAACGTTCTTGCTAGAAACCCATAGCAGCCACGTAAAACATGCAAACAACAATTAGAGGACGTCTAACTTGTTTTTGCAGGGTATGCTATGTGATGTGATATGGCCAAAAAGGATGTGATGAATGATATATGTGATGTATGAGATTGATCATGTTCTTGTAATAGGAATCACGACTTGCATGTCGATGAGTATGACAACCGGCAGGAGCCATAGGAGTTGTCTTTATTTATTTGTGACCTGCGTGTCAACTTAAACGTCATGTAATTACTTTACTTTATTGCTAACCGTTAGCCATAGTAGTAGAAGTAATAGTTGGCGAGGCAACTTCATGAAGACACGATGATGGAGATCATGATGATGGAGATCATGGTGTCATGCCGGTGACGATGATGATCATGGAGCCCCGAAGATGGAGATCAAAAGGAGCAAAGTGATGATGGCCATATCATGTCACTATTTGATTGCATGTGATGTTTATCATGTTTATACATCTTATTTGCTTAGAACGACGGTAGTAAATAAGATGATCCCTTACAACAATTTCAAGAAGTGTTCTCCCCTAACTGTGCACCGTTGCGACAGTTCGTGTTTCGAAGCACCACGTGATGATCGGGTGTTAGATTCTAACGTTCACATACAACGGGTGTAAGACAGATTTACACACGCGAAACACTTAGGGTTAACTTGACGAGCCTAGCATGTACAGACATGGCCTCGGAACACGGAGACCGAAAGGTCGAACATGAGTCGTATAGAAGATACGATCAACATGAAGATGTTCACCGATGATGACTAGTCCGTCTCACGTGATGATCGGACACGGCCTAGTTTGACTCGGATCATGTAATCACTTAGATGACTAGAGGGATGTCTATCTGAGTGGGAGTTCATAAGATGAACTTAATTATCCTGAACATAGTCAAAAGGTTTTTGCAAATTATGTCGTAGCTCACGCTATAGTTCTACTGTTTAGATATGTTCCTAGAGAAAAATTAGTTGAAAGTTGATAGTAGCAATTATGCGGACTAGGTCCGTAAACTGAGGATTGTCCTCATTGCTTCATAGAAGGCTTATGTCCTTAATGCACCGCTCAGTGTGCTGAACCTCGAACGTTGTCTGTGGTTGTTGCGAACATCTGACATACACGTTTTGATAACTACGTGATAGTTCAGTTAAACGGTTTAGAGTTGAGGCACCAAAGACGTTTTTGAAACATCGCGAAACATATGAGATGTTTTGAGGGCTGAAATTGGGATTTCAGGCTCGTGCCCATGTCAAGAGGTATAAGACCTCCGATGACTTTCTTAACCTGCAAACTAAGGAGAAAAGCTCAATTGTTGAGCTTGTGCTCAGATTGTCTGAGTACAACAATCATTTGAATCGAGTGGGAGTTGATCTTCCAGATAAGACAGTGATGGTTCTCCAAAGTCATTGCCACCAAGCTGTTAGAGCTTCGTGATGAACTATAACATATCAGGGATAGATATGATGATCCTTGAGGTATTCGCGATGTTTGACACCGCGAAAGTAGAAATCAAGAAGGAGCATCAATTGTTGATGGTTGGTGAAACCACTAGTTTCAAGAAGGGCAAGGGCAAGAAGGGATACTTCATGAAACGGCAAATCAGCTGCTGCTCTAGTGAAGAAACCCAAGGTAAAACCCAAACCCGAGACTAAGTGCTTCTGTAATAAGGGGAACAACCACTAGAGCAGAATTACCCTAGATACTTGGTAGATAAGAAGGCTGGCAAGGTCGATAGAAGTATATTGGATATACATTGTGTTAATGTGTACTTTGCTAGTACTCCTAGTAGCACCAGGGTATTAGATACCGGTTCGGTTGCTAAGTGTTAGTAACTCGAAACAAAAGGCTACGGAATAAACGGAGACTAGCTAAAGGTGAGCTGACGATATGTGTTGGAAGTTTTTCCAAGCTTGATATGATCAAGCATCGCACGCTCCCTCTACCAAAGAGATTGGTGTTAAACCTAAATAATTGTTATTTGGTGTTTGCGTTGAGCATAGACATGATTGGATTACGTCTATCGCAATACGGTTATTCATTTAAGGAGAATAATGGTTACTCTGTTTATTTGAATAATACCTTCAATGGTCTTACACCTAAAATGAATGGTTTATTAAATCTCGATCGTAGTGATACACATGTTCATGCCAAAAGATAGTAATGATAGTACCACCTACTTGTGGCACTGCCACGTAAGTCATATCGGTATAAAACGCATGAAGAAGCTCCATATTGATGGATCTTTGGGCTCACTCGTTTTTGAAAAGTTTGAGACATGCGAACCATGTCTATTGGTGTATATGCATGAAGAAACTCCATGCAAATGGACCGTTTTGACTCACTTGATTTTGAATCACTTGGGACATGCAAATCATACCACATGGGCAAGATGACTGAAAAGCCTCGTTTTCAGTAAGATGGAACAAGATAGCAACTTGTTGGAAGTAACACATTTTGATGTGTGCAGTCCAATGAGTGCTGAGGCATGCAGTGAATATCGTTATGTTCTTACTTCACAGATGATTCGAGTAGATGTTGAGTATATTTACTTGATGAATCACGAGTCTGAATTATTGAAAGGTTCAAGTAATTTCAGTGTGAAGTTGAAAGATCGTCGTGACAAGAGGATAAAAGATCTATGATATGATCATAGAGATGAATATCTGAATCACGAGTTTGGCACAGAATTAAGACATTGTGGAAATTGTTTCACAACTGATACAGCCTGGAACACCATAGTGTGATGGTGTGTCCAAACGTCATAGTTGCACCCTATTGGATATGGTGCATACCATGATGTCTCTTATCGAGTTACCACTATCGTTCATGGGTTAGGCATTAGAGACAACCACATTCACTTTAAATAGGGCACCACATAATTTCGTTGAGACGACACCGTATGAACTATGGTTTGGAGAAACCTAAGTTGCCGTTTCTTGAAAGTTTGGGGCTGCGACGCTTATGTGAAAAGGTTTCAGGTTGATAAGCTCGAACCCAAAGCAGATAAAATGCATCTTCATAGGACACCCAAAAACAGTTGGGTATACCTCCTAATTCAGATCCGAAAGCAATATGGATTGTTTCTTGAATCGGGTCCTTTCTCGAGGAAAGGTTTCTCTCGAAAGATTGAGTGGGAGGATGGTGGAGACTTGATGAGGTTATTGAACCATCACTTCAACCAGTGTGTAGCAGGGCACAGGAAGTTGTTCCTGTGGCACCTACACCAATTGAAGTGGAAGCTTATGATAGTGATCATGAAGTTTCGGATCAAGTCACTACCGAACCTCGTAGGGTGACAAGGATACGTACTACTTCAGAGTGGTACAGTAATCCTGTCTTGGAAGGTCATGTTGCTAGACAACAATGAACCTACGAGCTATGGAGAAGCGATGGTGGGCCCGAATTCCGATAAATGGTTAGAAGGCCATAAAATCCGAGATAGGATCCATGTATGAAAACAAAGTGTAGACTTTGGCAGAACTACTTGATGGTCGTAAGGCTGTTGAGTACAGATGGATTTTGAAAGGAAGACAGACAATGATGGTAAGTGTCACCATTGAGAAAGCTCGACTTGTCGTTAAGATGTTTTTCGACAAGTTCAAGGAGTTGACTACGATGAGACTTTCTCACTCGTAGCGATGCTAAGAGTCTGTTGGAATTATATTAGCAATTACTGCATTATTTATGAAATCTTGCAGATAGGATGTCAAAACATTGTTTCCTCGACGATTCTTGAGGAAAGGTTGTATGTGATACAACCGGAAGGTTTTGTCTATCCTGAAATATGCTAATAAGTATGCAAAGCTCCAGCAATCCTTCTGAGGACTGGAGTGAGCATCTCGGAGTTGGAATGTATGCTTTGATGATGATCAAAGATTTTGGGTGTATACAAAGTTTATGAGAAACTTGTATTTCCAAAGAAGTGAGTGGGAGCACTATAGAATTTCTGATGAGTATATGTTGTTGACATATTAATGATCAGAAATGACGTAGAATTTCTGGAAAGCATATAGGGTTATTTGGAAAGTGTTTTCAATGGAAAACCTGGATTAAGCTACTTGAACATTGAGCATCAAGATCTATAAGGATAGATCAAAACGCTTAATAGTACTTTCAAATGAGCACATGCCTTGACGTGATCTTGAAGGTGTTCAAGATGGATCAGTCAAAGAAGGAGTTCTTGCCTGAGTTGTAAGGTATGAAGTTAAGACTTAAAGCTCGACCATGGCAGAATAGAGAGAAAGGAACGAAGGTCGTCCCCTATGCTTAAGACATAGGCTCTACAGTATGCTATGCTGTGTACCGCACCTGAAGTGTGCTTTACCATGAGTCAGTCAAGGGGTACAAGAGTGATCCAAGAATGGATCACAGGACAGCGGTCAAAGTTATCCTTAGTAACTAGTGGACTAAGGAATTTTCTCAATTATGGAGGTGGTAAAAGAGTTCGTCGTAAAGGGTTACGTCGATGCAAGCTTAACACCTATCCGGATAGCTCTGAGTAGAGATACCGGATACGTATAATGGAGCAACAATTTAGAATAGCTCCAAGTAGAACAGTTATTTGGAATAGCTCCAAATAGAACGTGGTAGCTGCATCTAGGAGATGACATAGAGATTTGTAAAGCACACACGGATCTGAAAGGTTCAGACCCGTTGACTATAACCTCTCTCACAAGCAACATGATCAAACCCAGAACTCTTTGGGTGTTAGTCACATGGGGATGTGACCTGTGAGTGTTAATCACATATCGATGTGAACTAGATTATTGACTCTAGTGCAAGTGGGAGACTGTTGGAAATATGCCCTAGAGGCAATAATAAATTGATTATTATTATATTTCCTTGTTCATGATAATCGTTTATTATCCATGCTAGAATTGTATTGATAGGAAACTCAGATACATGTGTGGATACATAGACAACACCATGTCCCTAGTAAGCCTCTAGTTGACTAGCTCGTTAATCAATAGATGGTTACGGTTTCCTGACCATGGACATTGGATGTCGTTGATAACGGGATCACATCATTAGGAGAATGATGTGATGGACAAGACCCAATCCTAAGCCTAGCACAAGATCATGTAGTTCGTATGCTAAAGCTTTTCTAATGTCAAGTATCATTTCCTTAGACCATGAGATTGTGCAACTCCCGGATACCGTAGGAGTGCTTTGGGTGTGCCAAACGTCACAACGTAACTGGGTGGCTATAAAGGTACACTACGGGTATCTCTGAAAGTGTCTGTTGGGTTGGCACGAATCGAGATTGGGATTTTGTCACTCCGTGTAAACGGAGAGGTATCTCTGGGCCCACTCGGTAGGACATCATCATAATGTGCACAATGTGACCAAGGGGTTGATCACGGGATGATGTGTTACGGAACGAGTAAAGAGACTTGCCGGTAACGAGATTGAACAAGGTATCGGTATACCGACGATCGAATCTCGGGCAAGTACCATACCGCTAGACAAAGGGAATTGTATACGGGATTGATTGAGTCCTTGACATCGTGGTTCATCCGATGAGATCATCGTGGAACATGTGGGAGCCAACATGGGTATCCAGATCCCGCTGTTGGTTATTGACCGGAGAACATCTCGGTCATGACTACATGTCTCCCGAACCCGTAGGGTCTACACACTTAAGGTTCGATGACGCTAGGGTTATAAAGGAAGTTTGTATGTGGTTACCGAATGTTGTTCGGAGTCCCGGATGAGATCCCGGACGTCACGAGGAGTTCCGGAATGGTCCGGAGGTAAAGATTTATATATAGGAAGTCCTGTTTCGGCCATCGGGACAAGTTTCGGGGTCATCGGTATTGTACCGGGACCACCGGAAGGGTCCCGGGGGCCCACCGGGTGGGGCCACCTGCCCCGGGGGGCCACATGGGCTGTAGGGGGTGCGCCTTGGCCTACATGGGCCAAGGGCACCAGCCCCTAGAGGCCCATGCGCCAAGATATAGAAAAAAGGGGAGAGTCCTAAAGGGGGAAGGCACCTCCGAGGTGCCTTGGGGAGGATGGACTCCTCCCCCCCTCTTAGCCGCACCCCTTCCTTGGAGGAAGGGGCAAGGCTGCGCCTCCCCCCTCTCCCCTGCCCCTATATATAGTGGAGGGGAGGGAGGGCATCCATACCTGAGCCCTTGGCGCCTCCCTCCCTCCCGTGACACCTCCTCCTCTCCCGTAGGTGCTTGGCGAAGCCCTGCAGGATTGCCACGCTCCTCCATCACCACCACGCCGTTGTGCTGCTGCTGGATGGAGTCTTCCTCAACCTCTCCCTCTCTCCTTGCTGGATCAAGGCGTGGGAGACATCGTCGAGCTGTACGTGTGTTGAACGCGGAGGTGCCGTCCGTTCGGCACTAGGATCATCGGTGATCTGAATCACGACGAGTACGACTCCATCAACCCCGTTCACTTGAACGCTTCCGCTTAGCGATCTACAAGGGTATGTAGATGCACTCTCCTTCCCCTCGTTGCTAGTCTCTCCATAGATAGATCTTGGTGACGCGTAGGAAAATTTTGAATTTCTGCTACGTTCCCCAACAACAACTCGATACTAGAACAAAGTATGACTCTATATGGATGCCTCCGGCGGTGTACCAGGATGTGCAATGATCTAGGATAGCAATGACATCAAAAAACGGACAAGCCATGAAAACATGATGCTAGCTATCTTACGGTCATGCAAAGCAATATGACAATGAATGCTCAAGTCATGTATATGATGATGATGGAAGTTGCATGGCAATATATCTCGGAATGGCTATGGAAATGCCATGATAGGTAGGTATGGTGGCTGTTTTAGGAAGGTATATGGTGGGTTTGTGGTACCGGCGAAAGTTGCGCAGTACTAGAGAGGCTAGCAATGGTGGAAGGGTGAGAGTGCGTATAATCCATGGACTCAACATTAGTCATAAAGAACTCACATACTTATTGCAAAAGTCTATTAGCTATCGAAACAAAGTACTACGCGCATGCTCCTAGAGGGATAGATTGGTAGGAAAAGACCATTGCTCGTCCCTGACCGCCACTCATAAGGAAGACAATCAATAAATAAATCATGCTCCGACTTCATCACATAACAGTTCACCATACGTGCATGCTACGGGAATCACAAACTTCAACACAAGTATTTCTACAATCCACAACTACCCACTAGCATGACTCTAATATCACCATCTTTATATCGCAAAACTATTGCAAGGAATCAAACATATCATATCCAGTGATCTATAAGTTTATGTAGGATTTTATGACTAACCATGTGAATGACCAGTTCCTGTCATCTCTCTAAATATATATAAGTGAAGCAAGAGAGTTTAATTCTTTCTACAAAAGATATGCCCATGCTCTAACAAATATAAGTGAAGCAAAAGAGCATTCTGCAAATGGCGGTTGTCTAAGTGAAGAGAAACAGGCAATCCAAACTTCAAATGATATAAGTGAAGCACATGAAGCATTCTATAAAGCCATACTCAAAAAAATATAAGTGAAGTGCAAAGAGCATTCTATAAATCAACCAAGGACTATCTCATACCAGCATGGTGCATAAAAGAAAAATGAAAACCTAAATGCAAAAGATGCTCCAAGATTTGCACATATCGCATGAACGAAACGAATCCAAAAACATACCGATACTTGTTGAAGAAAGAGGGGATGCCTCCCCAGCGTCCCCAAGCTTAGACGGTTGAGTCTCCTTGAATATTTACTTGGGGTTCCTCAGGCATCCCCAAGCTTGAGCTCTTGCCTCTCTTCCTTCTTCTCACATCGAAACCTTCTCAATCATCGAACACTTCATCCACACAAAACTTCAACAGAAAACTCGGTAAGATCCGTTAGTATAATAAAGCAAATCACCACTATAAGTACAGTTGCAAACCAATTCATATTTTATTTTTTCATTGTGTATACTGTAGTATAACTTTTTCATGGCTTAATCCACTAATATAAATTGATAGTTTCATCAAAACAAGCAAACTATGCATCAAAAACAGAATCTGTCTAAAACAGAACAGTCTGTAATAATCTGAAAATTCACCATACTTCTGATACTTGAAAAATTCTACAAAAATTAGGAAAATTAAAAAAATTGTACAGAAAGACAG
This sequence comes from Triticum aestivum, assembly GCF_018294505.1. Classification (NCBI taxonomy): domain Eukaryota; kingdom Viridiplantae; phylum Streptophyta; class Magnoliopsida; order Poales; family Poaceae; genus Triticum; species Triticum aestivum. The sequence goes on from NC_057797.1 coordinate 700,002,275, forward strand.
TTCAAAAATATTCAGAACCATTTGATGTTCCAGCTAAAAATGTAAAATCGCGCACTACAGCCAAAGTTTCTGTCCTGCACCGTACAAACCATCAAGCAAATGTAAACATCCTAAAGGCAAACCTTGGCACATTATATTTATAATAAAATGGAATTGTACAAGGGGATAATTATTTTTGTTTAAAAGTTTCTGTAATCAATATTCACAAAGTTGCCGTGAGCATGAACAAAGTTCAAGGAGCTCTCCCACTTCAACAGTGCTTGTCTTTCTCACTTTCACTTTCCTTTTTGAAAAGTTTTGGGTTCCCCTCTTTTTTTCAAACTATATGAAAGCAATCAAAAGAAATAAATGACTCTCTAAAACTTCCGGGTTGTCTCCCTGGCAGCGCTTTCTTTAAAGCCATTAAGCTAGGCATATAGTGCTCAAGTAGTGAATCCACCCGGATTCCGTGGTATATCGAAGCCAATTTTAATTAACAATGATTTGTAATTTAGTAGTGAGCACAAAGAAACATATATCAAGCAATGACGAAGTCTAACTCTCTTCCTATGCATCGGCATGTCATAAAAGAATAATTCATGCACACCTAGTAAAGGCCAATGCATAGTATAAACAGTTTCTTGCAATTTTATCATGTTGGAAACATAGAGAGGTGGAGATATAGTTCCTCTCTCATAATAATTGCAAGTAGGAGCAGCAAGCACATGCATATTATATTTGTCGAAATCATCATGTGCAATGGTAAAAGGCAAACCATCAATATAATCCTTAATAAGTGCAAACTTCTCCGATATAGTATAATCGGGAGAATTCAAAAAGATAATAGGACTATCATGCGTGGGTGCAATAGTAACAATTTCATGTTTAACATAAGGAACTATAGCAAGTTCATATCCATAAGCATAATTCATATTGGCATCTTGGCCATAAGCATAGCAAGCATCATCAAAAAGGGATATTTCAAAAGAATCATAGGGATCATAACAGTCATCATAGCAATCATCCTTCGATAAGCACGAAGGGGAATTAAACAATGTATGAGTTGAAGAGTTACTCTCATTAGAAGGTGGGCACGGGTGATCAATCCGCTCTTCCTCCTTTTGTTCTTCGCTCTCCTCCTCATCTTTTTCATCCAATGAGCTCACAGTGTCATCAACTTATTCTTCCATAGATTCCTGCAAAATATTAGTCTCTTCTTGGACAGCGGAGACTTTCTTAATAAGTTCATTAATTTCATAATTGTATTCATAATTCTCATAGCAATATTTGAGGATAGCTAAATTTTCAGATCTATAACAAGCATCATCAATATCATCAAACTCTTTAAACATAGATTCAATTTCATAAGCACCCATAAAAGCAACAAATTCTTCTATTTGTTCCACATCATAGTAATCATATATACCTCTAGCATAAGAAGCCAAGGTTTCATTATCATTAAATTTGCATGAAAAGGGGAGGTGTGGAGAATTCATCCTAGAGCAACAAGTATAATCATATTCCGAGCATAGTTGTCTAGCATACCACTTCAATATATAAATTTGATCCCATAATAGTTTCCCTTTTTGTGTCAAGCGATAATCCCTAAAGTATTCACGTTGATCCAACGTTACTCCCATTACATAATTGAATGGGTTTTTCTCAGGATTATTAAAGTAGTACATAATATCTTTCACATAACCAGTATTGAGGGTTTTAGGAGGGTCCCCATCTCCATGAGCAGCAAGTACACCTATTTTTTTTGGTATTTCGTGTTCCATATCCATAAATAAAGATAGAGAACAACTAAGAACATCAAATAAAAATTACTTAGTGATAAAGCAAACAAGCACACACGAGAATATTCACCCCACGCTATTGCTCCCCGGCAACGGCGCCAGAAAAAGGTCTTGATAACCCACAAGTATAGGGGATCACAACAGTTTTCGATAAGTAAGAGTGTCGAACCCAACGAGGAGCTAAAGGTAGAACAAATATTCCCTCAAGTTCTATCAACCACTGATACAACTCTACACACGCTTGACGTTCACTTTACCTAGAACAAGTATGAAACTAGAAGTACTTTGTAGGTGTTTTCGGAAAGGCTTGCAAGAAAGTAAAGAGCACGAAAATAAAACTAGGGGCTGTTAAGGTAAAGAAGCAACTAAATTAATTACAACGAGTGTGGAAAAGTGGTGGTAGGAGTTGCAAAATTTCCCCTAATAAATTGACTACTTTACTAGACCGATAGCAAGTATTATGTGGGAGAGGCCACTGCTAGCATGTCATCCCTTACTTGGAATTCTATGCACTTATGATTGGAACTATTAGCAAGCATCTGCAACTACTAATGTTCATTAAGGTAAAACCCAACCGTAGCATTAAGATATATTGGTCCCCCTTCAATCCCGTATGCATCAATTTCTATGCTAGCTTGAAGCTTCTGTCACTCTTGCCCTCCAATACATAGTCCTATCAACATACAACTAACCCTATGGTGTGATCCACGCGCGTTCTCATATGATGAGCACCAAAGGACAGCAACATAACCACAAGAAAATTAAATCAATCATAGCAATTCATCAATCAACGACAGGACAACGAAAATCTACTCAAACATCATAGGATAGCAACACATCATTGGATAATAATATGAAGCATAAAGCACCATGTTCAAGTAGAGGGTACAGCGGGTTGCGGGAGAGTGGACCGCTGTAGATAGAGGGGGGAAGGTGATGGAGATGTTGGTGAAGATGGCGGAGGTGTTGGTGAAGATCGCGGTGATGATGATGATGGCCACGGCGGCATTCCGGCGCCACCGGAGGAGAGGGGGAGAGGGGCCCCTGTCTTCCTCTTCTTCCTTGACCTCCTCCCTAGATGGGAGAAGGGTTTCCCCTCTGGTACTTGGCCTCCATGGCATGTGTTCGCCTCTCGTTTTCCTCTCCCCCACTTCTAAAACGATTTTCAAAAAGATTCGCCTTCTCTTCGCCCCTCTTCCATTCTTTTCTTCGTTTGCTTTTTGTGTGCTCATGTGTTGGATTGCTTGCTTTTTCACGATGGCTCAAGATAATACTAAATTGTGTGACTTTTCCAATACCAACAATAATGATTTTATTAGTACTACGATTTCCCCCGATGCTAATGCTGAATGTTGTGAAATTAATACCGCTTTGCTGAATCTTGTTATGAAAGATCAATTTTCTGGCCTTCCAATGAAGATGTTGCATCCCATAATAATAATTTTGTTGATTTGTGCGATATGCAAAATAAAAAAGATGTGGATAATGATATTGTTAAACTGAAGCTATTTCCGTTCTCGCTTAGGATCGTGCTAAAACTTGGTTTTCATATTTGCCTAAAAATAGTATTGATTCATGGAATAAGTGTAAAGATGCCTTTATTTCCAAGTACTTTCCTCACGCTAAGATCATCTCCCTTAGGAACGATATTATGAATTTCAAGCAACTTGCTCATGAACATGTTGCACAATCTTGGGATAGGATGAAATTGATGATTAGAAATCGCCCTACTCACGGTTTGAATTTGTGGATGATTATACAAATTTTCTATGCCGGATTGAATTTTGCTTCTAGAAATCTTTTAGATTTGGCACATGAGGCACTTTTATGGAAATTACTTTAGGATAAGCTACAAAACACCTAGATAATATTATGGTTAATTATTCTCAATGGCATACCGAAAGAACTTCCACTAGTAAAAAAGTGCATGCGATTGAAGAAATAAATGTTTTGAGTGGAAAGATGGATGAGCTTATGAAATTGCTTGCTAATAAGAGTGCTCCTATTGATCCTAATGATATGTCTTTGTCTATTTTGATTGAAAACACCAATGAATCTATGGATGTTAATTTTGTTGGTAGGAACAATTTTGGTAATAACGCGTATAGAGGTAATTTTCCTAGGCGGTTTCCTACTAATTCCTCTAATAATTATGATAGTTCCTACAAAACTTCTTACGGAAATTATAATAAGATGCCCTCTGATTTTGAGAATAGTTTTAAAGAATTTATTATTTCGCAAAATAATTTCAATGCTTTGATTGAAGAAAAACTGCTTAAGATTGATGATTTGGCTAGAAACATGGATAGAATTTCTCTTGATGTTGATTCTTTGAAACTTAGATCTATCCCACCTAAGCATGATATCAATGAGTCTCTCACAGCCATGAGAATTTCCATTGACGAGTGCAAAGAAAGAACTGCTAAGATGCGTGCTAAGAAAGATTGGTTTATGAAAGCGTGTTCTTCTAGTTTTCGTGAAAATAATGATGAAGATCTTAAAGTGATTGATGTGACTCCTATTGAATCTTTGTTTTCTAATGTTAATCTTGATAAAGATGGGACTGGAGATGAGTCAACTTTAGTTAGGAGGCGTCCCAATGATTCGGAGTTTTTAGATCTTGATGCAAAAATTGATAAAAGTGGGATTATAGAGGTCAAAACTTTAAGTAGCAATGAACCCACTCTTTTGGATTTCAAGGAATTTAATTATGATAATTGTTATTTAATAGGTTGTATTTCCTTTTTTCAATCCATGTTGAATTCTCCTCATGCTTATAATCAAAACAAAGCTTTTACTAAACATGTTGTTGATGCTATGATGAAATCTTTTGAAGAAAAGCTTGAATTGGAAGTTTCTATCCCTAGAAAACTTTATGATGAGTGGGAACCTACTATTAATAATAAAATTAAAGATTATGAATGTTATGCTTTGTGTGATTTGGGTGCTAGTGTCTCCACGATTCCGAAGACCTTATGTGATATGTTAGGATTCCGTGAATTTGACGATTGTTCCTTAAATTTGCATCTTGCGGATTCCACTATTAAGAAACCTATGGGAAGAATTAACGATGTTCTTATTGTTGCTAATAGGAATTATGTGCCCGTAGATTTCATTGTTCTTGATATAGATTGCAATCCTACATGTCCAATTATTCTTGGTAGTCCTTAGAATGACTGCTGCAATTTATTGATATGAAAGAAGGAAACATTAGATTTCAATTTCTGTTAAGGAAAGGCATGGAACACTTCCCTAGAAAGAAAATTAATTTGCCTTATGAATATATTATGAGATCCACTTATGGATTGCATGCCAAAGACGGTAATACTTAGATCTATTCGTGTTTTTATGCCTAGCTAGGGGCGTTAAACAATAGAGCTTGTTGGGAGGCAACCCAATTTTATTTTTATTTTTGCTATTTAGGTCCTGTTTAGCAATAAATTTTTCATCTATACTCTTTTTAGATGTGGTTTTGTGTTTTAATTAGTGTTTGTGCCAAGTAAGACCTTTGGGATAGCTTACGGTGATAGTTGATTTGATCCTACTGAAAAACAAAAACTTTTGCGCCCACGATATTAGTTTTAATTTTTAACAAAAGTACGGTAAAATACTGATTCATTTTGAAGAGGATTAATAAACAAATTATCTAGGACTTACTAATTTCTCATAATTTTTGGAGTTACGGAAGTATTCCAGATATCCATATTGCTATAGACTGTTCTGTTTTTGACAGATTCTGTTTTTCGCGTGTTGTTTGCTTATTTTGATGCATCTATGGCTAGTATCGGTGGGTATGAACAATGGAAAGGTTGGAATACAGTATATATTACACCAATATAAATAAAGAATGAGTTCACAACAATACCAAAAGTGGTGATTTATTTTCTTATACTAACGGAGCTTACGAGATTTTCTGTTGGAGTTTTGTGTTGTGAAGTTTTCGAGTTTTGGGTAAGGATTTTATGAACTATGGAATAAGGAGTGGCAAGAGCCTAAACTTGGGGATGCCCAAGGAACCCCAAGGTAATATTCAAGTATTTCAAAAATCCTAAGCTTGGGGATGCCCCGGGAAGGCATCCCCTCTTTCGTCTTCGTCTATCGGTAACTTTACTTGAGGCTATATTTTTATTCACCACATGATATGTGTTTTGCTTGGAGCATCTTGTATGATTTGAGTCTTTGCTTTTTAGTTGGCCACAATCATGCATGTTGTACACTGATACGTCTTGTAAGTGCATCTAGTGCCACCCCTTGTTGGTTTTCGAGTATTGACGACAAACCTAGTTGAGGGACTAATGTGTTTGTGAGAATTGCAGGATAACACAGGTAGTAGTCCCTCATTGATTCGGTTTAACTACCAGAGATGACCCCTAAAAATGTGTGAAGGCATTGAAGACAATGGTGGTCTGTGAAGAGTTTCACATTGAAGACTATGACATGAGAAGACCTCGTATGAAGACTATGGATTGCGAAGACATAGTTGTTTCGTAGTTTCCGTTTCTTCTTTGTTGAGTCATAGGAACCACCGTACTGTTAAGTGGGGTCCAAGTGAAGAAAGTCAGAGTGACTGAAGTGATGCTCAATCAGAGCTGGATAAGTCAGCTTTACTTGTAGCCCAAGTCAAGCTGTCGCGTGTGTTTGAAATCTGACCGTTGGACACGTGTCAGTTCCTTAGTGACCTAGGGTCACTTTGGACAAATCAGGTTGGGTTGCCTTGTGGCTATACATAGCACACCCCCTACACCATAAATTGGTGGCTGCTTAGAGTTAGTGCATGGCTTTTGTCATTTGAGAACAACCCACCTCCAAAACCTTTGAGAGAGACATCCTTGCGAGGACAAAGCCCTAAACACCCAGAGCCAAAGAGTGTTAGGCATCATTGAAGTCTTTCTGTCTGCGTGATCTGAAGACTTATTACACTTGAGGACTGTGAATCCTCTAGACGGTTAGGCGTCGCGTTCTGAGCATCCAAGAGTCATTCTGGATCGCCGGTGAACAAAGTCTGTGAAGGTTCGGAAGTCTACCTTGAAGACTTACCAGAGTGATTGGGCGAGGACTGTGTGTCCTTAGCTCAAGGGGAATAAGGTGAAGACGCAGTCTTCTGAGTTGAATCTCAGCCTCCCTAACCAGACGAATAGTTGTCACAGCAACTGGAACTGGTCCAACAAATACATGTCCTCACCAAGCAACTGGTTCTATCCTTACCTCTCTCTTTACTTATAGTTTGTCTTCATGAAGTCATTGTCTGCTTGCATGATCTGATTGTCTTCACTATGTGAAGACTGTTGTTGATTGGCTTCATACTATCTTCCATCTTGATCCATACTACCTAGCTGCTCATAGTCTTCGTTCTTTCACTTCATTGCTTACTTGACTATGGCTTGTCTAGTGTAGTCTACCTTCCGCTGCATATTAATAGGCTCATTGCTACTGTTTGTCTTCAAAGCCCCCATGTTTTGAAGACTTTCATAAAAATCGCCTATTCACCCCCCCCCCCGCCTCTAGTCGATAACTAGCACTTTCAATTGGTATCAGAGCAAGGTGCTCCCTTGTTCTGTGTGATTCGGTTTAACCACCTAGAGTTTTAGCTATGTCAACTGCAGGGATAATCAAAGTCTCTGTTGCGTGCCCTGTCTTCGATGGTACTGATTACCCCTACTGGAAGAATAAGATGCGCATGCATCTTGAAGCCATTGATGTCGACCTCTGGTATGTCATCAAGAACGGCGTTCCTAAGGCCGGTGAAGGCGTCACCCCAGCTGATGTCAAGAAGTTCATTCATCTGGATTCTACTTCCAAGAACATCATCCGTGGCCATCTAACCAAAGGACGGTATGGCTGTGTGAGTGCTCTGGAAACTGTGAAGCTAGTCTGGGACTGGCTCTCCAAGGTCAATGAAGGCGTATCAACCCAGAGAGACTCAAGGATCAGTGTTCTTCGCAATCTCTTCAACCGCTTCAAGAGAAATGACAATGAGAATGTTCAGCTGACGTTTAATCGCCTCACTAACATCACAAATGAGCTTCATGCACTCGGTGCCACTGAGATCACCAAGCATGAAATCGTCAAGACACTCTTGAGATCACTCGACAGCTCATTTGACACCCTGGCCCTGATGATTCTAGAACGTCCTGACTTCAAGACTCTCGATCCATTTGACATACTTGAAAGGCTCAACACACATGAGTTCCAGCTATCTGAGAAAAGAGATATCTATGGTCCCAACTATGGCCGAGCTCGCGCTTTGAAGGCAAAGGTTGTTTCCTCATCTAAAGAAGAATCTGACTATAGTTCTGAGGATCCTGAAGACATTGGAAAGGAACTATGTGATGTCCTCAAGAAACAGATTCTGAATTGAAACCCTAAGAAAGAGGGTGTTGGGTTCGGAAGGAAAATGAACGTTGCTGGTTCTTACTGGAAGCCTGAGAAGTACCCCAAAACCACATGGGTTGCTGCAAAGGGACCTTTAGTGGATCCATCTACCTTATCTGGCTTCACTTGTGCTAACCCGATTATCATTGATGAATCCTTTGAAGCAAACTATAAACTGTTCAAGAATAATCATAATGGTGAAGTGTTTGCCAGGTATATTGGTACTAACTGCAGGAATGGACCACCTTTGAAGAAGATCTGGGTGCCCAAGAGTTGTCCTGAAAATCTTTAGGTGAATGTCATCATGACATCACCTGGGATGAAGACAAACCCTAGACCAAAGGCTTCACATGGTCCAAAGGCTTCATACAGACAGAGGACTCATTAGAGTCACCCTAACACAAATGTTTTGCAGGGAAACAATACTCAGGCCTATGAAATATGAGTGTGTTTCATCAAACCACCATGTTCATAAGACCAAGAACTATTCTGCTTATTCTTATGAGTATTATTCACCTCCTGCAAGACTATTTGCTAGGGATCCAAAGCCAAAGTTCTCAGATGCTGCACTTAGACTCATTGCTTCGAAGCCACCCCTGACGATGTGGGTGGTTAAGAAAACTTAACTCTCTTTTGCAAGGAAAGGTCTCCAGCCGGAAATCAAAGGCGTCAGATGCTATTGCTGGGGACCTAAAACATCTTGTGGGGCGCAAGATAAAATGCCCAAATGGTCTTATTATGTATTTTGTTCCTGAATCGCTTGCCATTCGTCCTATCAGTCCTAACCTGGATCTGAGCTTTCATAATCCACTTGCTCGTCAAATGTTTATGCTTCACAATACTCTTCATGAAGCCTATCCCCCTAACTGCACTGTAGGGTATGACACCAGCTGCTTCAGAATGGATTATTGACAGTGGATGCACTAACCACATGACTAGCGATCGAAGTCTTCTCATGGACTCAACCTTATGTCCATCTGACAAGAGTCATATCACATTTGCTGACACTAGTAAAAGCAAGGTATTGGGTCTAGGTAGAGTTGCAATCTCAAAGGATCAGCACATGGATAAAGTGATGCTTGTTGAATCCTTTGGTTTCAACTTAATGTTTGTCTCAATGCTTTGTGACTTGAACATGATTGTGATATTTGGAAAATATCGTTGCCTTGTTCTAATGGAATCTGACAAGTCTCTAGTCTTTGAAGGGTAACGAAAAGGTGATCTGTACATGGTAGATTTCTCAGCAGGACCACAGTTGGTAGTATGTCTTGTAGCAAAAGCTTCAGAGTGTTGGCTCTGGCATCGAAGGCTAGGGCATGCTGGCATGAGAAACTTGTACACTCTCGCGAAGAAGAAGCATGTCGTAGGCATCGAGGGCGTCAAGTTCAAAAAGGATCATTTGTGTGGTGCCTGTGAACCCGGGAATATGACTAGGGCCAAGCATACTTCAAAGACAATCATGACGACATCACGTCCCTTCGAGCTGCTTCACATGGACCTATTCGGCCCTACTCATTACTCCACCCTTACTACCACTGCTTGTCTCTATGGCTTCGTTATTGTTGATGATTACTCTAGATATACCTGGGTGCATATAATTCTCTACAAGACTGAAGTGCAGGATGTCTTCAGAAGATTCGCAAATCGTGCCATGACGAACTATGGCATCAAGATCAAGCACATAAGAAATGAAAACAGCACAGACTTCAAGAACACCGGCCTCAGAACTTATCTTGATACATTGGGCATCACTCATGAATTCTCAGCTCCATACACACCTCAGCAGAATGGCATCGTGGAGCGCAAGAACAGAACACACATTGAGATGGCTCGGATGATGCTTGATGAGTACAAGACTCCAAGGAAGTTCTGGCCTGAAGCCATTGATACTGCGTGCCATGTCATCAACCGTGTTTATCTTCACAAGCTTCTAAAGAAGACATCATATGAACTACTAACTGGTAAGAAGCCAAATGTAAGCTACTTCAGAGTATTTGGTGCCAGGTGCTGGATCAAGGATCCACATCACACGTCAAAATTTGCACCGAAAGCACATGAAGGTTTTATGCTTGGTTACGGAAAGGATTCGCACTCCTACAGAGTCTTCAACCTCTTTCACTATAAAGTGGTTGAAACTGTGGATGTGCGGTTCGATGAAACTAACGGCTCACAAAGATAGCACCTGCCAAATGTGCTAGATGAAGTCTCACCAAGTGAATCCATCAAGCTTATGGGTACTAGAGAAATTATACCTTCAGAGGCACAGGCTGAAGAGGAACTTATCATTTCTGCACCAAATCAATCTGAAGACTTTGCTCAGCTTGAAGCCAATGCTGAAGATGAAGACAATGATCAGCAAGAGCAAAATCTTCGTCCAGTTCATCCTCGTGTTGCAAATGAAGTACAGATTGAGAAGATAATTGATTGCATCAATGCACCTAGTCCCCTTACTCGTTCAAGAGCAACACAACTATCGAATTTCTATGGGCACTTTGCATTTGTGTCCATATCTAAACCCAAGAAAGTTGCTGAAGCCTTCATGGAACCTGAATGGATTCAAGCTATGCAAGAAGAGCTTCAACAATTCGAGCTGAACAATGTATGGAAACTGGTCAAGCATCCTGATCCTCGCAAGCACAATATCATAGGCACAAAATGGATCTATCGCAACAAACAAGATGAGCATGGTCAAGTTGTCAGAAACAAGGCTCGTCTCGTTGCTCAATGATACACTCAAGTTGAAGGAATTGACTTTGATGAAACATTCACTCCAGTGGCTAGGCTTGAAGCCATTCGCATTCTGCTAGCCTATGCCAACCATCACAACATCCTCCTATATCAAATGGATGTGAAGAGTGCTATTCTCAATGCCAATATTGAAGAAGTGTATGTTGCACAACCACCTGGCTTTGAAGATTCAAAACATCATGATATGGTTTACAAGCTCAACAAGGCACTGTATGGCCTCAAACAAGGCACTGTATGGCCTCAAACAAGCCTCTCGTGCTTGGTATGACACACTCCAGGACTTCCTGAAGAGCAAAGGCTTCAAACCTGGTTCCCTGGATCCCACTCTCTTCACGAAGACATATGATGGTGAACTGTTTGTGTGCCAGATCTATGTGGATGACATTATCTTCGGCTGCATTGACAAAAGATACAGTGATGAGTTTGGACACATGATGCAAGAGCAATATCAGATGTCCATGATGGGTGAGTGATGACCCACAAGTATAGGGGATCTATCGTAGTCCTTTCGGTAAGTAAGAGTGTCGAACCCAACGAGGAGCAGAAGGAAATGATAAGCGGTTTCCAGCAAGGTATTCTCTGCAAGTACTGAAATAAGTGGTAACAAATAGTTTTATGATAAGATAACTTGTAACGAGCAACAAGTAACAAAAGAAAATAAAGTGCAGCAAGGTGGCCCAATCCTTTTTGTAGCAAAGGACAAGCCTGGACAAACTCTTATATAAGGAAAAGCGCTCCCGAGGACACATGGGAATATCGTCAAGCTAGTTTTCATCACGTTCATGTGATTCACGTTCGGTACTTTGATAATTTGACATGTGGGTGGACCGGTGCTTGGGTGCTGTTCTTACTTGAACAAGCATCCCACTTATGATTAACCTCTATTGCAAGCATCCACAACTACAACAAAAGTATTAAGGTAAACCTAACCATAGCATGAAACATATGGATCCAAATCAGCCCCTTACGAAGCAACGCATAAACTAGAGTTTAAGCTTCTGTCACACTAGCAACCCATCATCTACTTATTACTTCCCAATGCCTTCCTCTAGGCCCAAATAATGGTGAAGTGTTATGTAGTCGACGTTCACATAACACCACTAGAGGCTAGACAACATACATCTTATCAAAATATCGAACGAATACCAAATTCACATGACTACTAATAGCAAGACTTCTCCCTTGTCCTCAGGAACAAACGTAACTACTCACAAAGCATAAACATGTTCATAATTAGAGGGGTATTAATATGCATATAGGATCTGAACATATGATCTTCCACCAATTAAACCAACTAGCATCAACTACAAGGAGTAATTAACACTACTAGCAACCTACTAGCACCAATCCCGAACTTGGAGACAAGAATTGGATACAAGAGATGAACTAGGGTTTTGAGATGAGATGGTGCTGATGAAGATGTTGATGGAGATTGCCCTCTCCCGATGAGAGGAGCGTTGGTGATGACGATGGCGATGATTTCCCCCTCCGGGAGGGAAGTTTCCCCGGCAGAACAGCTCTGCCGGAGCTCTAGATTGGATCGGCCAAGGTTCTGCCTCATGGCGGCGGAGTTTCGTCCCGAAAGGTTGCTTTTTATTTTTTTCTTGACGAAAGACTTCATACAGGAGAAGATGGTCATCGGAGAGCCACCAGGGGGCCCACGAGGTAGGGGGCGCCCTCCTCGTGAGCAGGGTGTGGGCCCCCTGGTCTTCATCTTTGGCGAGGGTTTTTCATTATTTATTATAAGGTGTTCCGTGGAGTTTCAGGACTTTTGGAGTTGTGCAAAATACGTCTCTAATATTTGCTCATTTTCTAGCCCAGAATTCCAGCTGCCGGCATTCTCCCTCCTTATGTAAACCTTGTAAAATAAGAGAGAATAGCCATAAGTTTTGTGACATAATGTGAAATAACAACCCATAATGCAATAAATATCGATATAAAAGCATGATGCAAAATGGACGTATCAACTCCCCCAAGCTTAGACCTCGCTTGTCCTCAAGTGAAAGCCGATAACTATAAATATGTCCCCATGTTTAGAGGTAGAGGCATCAATTAAAATAAAATACGGACATGAGGGCATCATGATTATTCTCATAACAACAACATACATAATTCTTGTCATATGATTTCTTATGCTAGAGTAATAATTCAATCACAATTTCAAGTATGAATCGTAAACTTCATTGAAAACTAACAAACTACAATCTCGGTCATTGAAGCAATTGCAATTTATCATTACATAGGAAAGAGTCAATGTATAAGAGCTTTTCAGCAAGTCCACATACTCAACTATCATATAATCTTTCACAATTGCTGACACTCATGCAATACTTATGGGTATGGAGTTTTAATCGGACACGGAGAAAGATGGGGGCTTATAGTCTTGCCTCCCAACGTTTTACCTCAAGGGTAATGTCAATAGTAATCGTTCATGAAAACCCACATCCAATTAGCCATATATACCGGGATCTTTCCAACATATTGTGCTTGCCAAAAGGATAAAATGTAAAAAGGAAGGGTGAAGATCACCATGACTCTTGCATAAGGTAGAAGATAATGATAAAAGATAGACCCTTCGCAGAGGGAAGTAGAGGTTGCCATGGCTTTTATGGTTGGATGCACAAAATCCTAATGCGAAAGAACCTCACTTTATATTGCCCCTTGTGATATGAACCTTTATTATGCAGTTCGTCGCTTTTATTACTTCCACATCACAAGATCGTATAAAGTTTATTTCTCCCATCAATCATACATATTTAGAGAGAAATTTTTATTGCTTTGCACCGATGACAACTTACTTGAAGGATCTTATTCAATCCATAGGTAGATATGGTGGACTCTCATGGCAAAACTGGTTTAAGGGTATTTGGAAGCACAAGTAGTATCTCTACTTGGTGCTGAAAATTTGGCTAGCATGAGGGGGAAAGGCAAGCTCAACATGCTGGAGGATCCAAGACAATATAATTTATCTCAGATGTAAGCAAACATAACCCATTATGTTGTCATCCTTGTCCAATGTCAACTCTTTAACATGTCATATTTTAATGAGTGCTCACAATCATAAAAGATGTCCAAGATAGTGTATTTATATGTGAAGACCTCTCTTTCTTTATTACTTCCTACTAATTGCAACGATGACCAAAACTGTGTTTGTCAACCCTCAACAACTTTTATTCTTCATACTCTTTCTATGTGAGCTCATTACTCTCCATAAGACTCACATGATCTCTTTGTTTCTTTTTATTTCTTTCTCTTTTCTTTTATTCACTTAGGATCATGGCAAAATAATCAAGCCCTTGACTCAACACTAATCTTTATTATATAGCTCACGGACTCGATTACATAGAAGGATAATAAAGCAAAACTCACAACTAGATCATGACATAAACTTTATTCTACTAGATCAAAATACTACCAATATGATCGAACTAAGGAAAATAGTAAGGATAAAAGTGATGGTGGTACAATACCGGGGCACTCCCCCAAGCTTGGCAGTTGCCAAGTGGAGTGCCCATAACCAGGTGATTATGTCTCCTTTGTTGGTGAAGAAGGTGGAGGTGTTGTTGATGATGCGGGCTTGTCATCCATATTCCAAGGCATAGGTTCACCATCATAGAAGGATGATCGAGTCTCTGGAATCCTCGCATCTGCAGCCAAACTGATTCTTTTGAATCTATATTCATACTCACAGTTTTGGTTTTGCAGGTCATAGATTTGGGCTTAGAGGTGCTCGATCTTCTCATGTAGCTTGAAGATGGCCTCCTCAGTGTTCCTGGCATCCGGCTTGTAGTTGTTAGTAAACTCCGCGAGCATCATGTGGCTAGCGTTGATTCCACGCTCCACCATCCCCTGGCACTTGAAAACTTGTTGCTCCATTGCATTGAGCCTCGTCTCCACGCTTCCGGTTCCCTTATGTCCCTCAGCATCACGGATGTGCAGTAACCCATCACGCATCTCAATGGTTTGAGGGTGTCGCAGCACCTCCACGAGGTAAGGGTTGATGACCTTCTCGAAGAACTCGTCCTTGGAAGCACTTAGGGACGTCATGATAATCTAGATCTGTCAGAAAAACAGCTCGAAACAAAAACAGGAGATTTTTGCGTGATACGGGAGTCCAAAACCCCGGGAGATTATATAATGAATTTTTACCGACCAAAATACGTATCGTGCAAGAAAACGGAGTCCGGAGGGCTGTAGCGACCAGACCTCAAACGGTCTAATCTCTGTGCTCAGGTGTCATCCCTGGATCAGTAATGCTGACACCACACAGTACTTGAAGGACTTATAACAGAGTAGCAATCACACACTTATTACATCGAGTGTCTCAAAAGAGAACTTATTACAATAAATATGGCTTAAGGCCATCTAATAACGATAACAGCGGAAGGCTTGGAAGATAAGTGAGTCCATCAACTCCAAGGGCATCACTGAGTATAGAACCACGACCTAAAAACACCTTAATCGTCATCTGAAAAGTCTGCAACATTAACGTTGCAGCCCGAAACGGGTCAGCACATGGAATATGCTGGCAAAATAACACATAGAGAGTAATGGAAGGAAATAGGCTATTCTATATGCATATTTGGCTGGTGGAAAGCTCTATGGTTATAGTTTTGCGTAAACCCAATTTTTCCCTACTGCAAAGGAATAAAATTTATTTAACTATCATGGTAGTTGTTAAACATTGAGTATGGTTGACAGCATTCTCAATCCCAATTAAGCATCATCATTAAACAAAACCCAACAAAATTAAATTTTTAGAGTAACATGTTGAGATTCACATGATAATCCAAGTACTAGATACCCAAGATGTCCATAACCGGGGACACGGCTAATCATGATTAGTTTATACACTCTGCATAGGTTTGTGCACTTTTCACCACAAGACTCGATCTCCTCCGTTTGGTTTCTCGCACTACATGGTGTTTGAGAAGACGGATGACCGAGACATAGTCTTTTAGAAGCGCTAGCACCTTACGATCGGGTAGACCGCTACAGCTACTTTCCCCTACATCTGCTAGTCTACCATGTAAGAGTTCGCACAACTTAATCAACTATGCTAGAGCCCATAATAGCTTGTGGCTGCACACGGAAGTTTCTAGCATGAATAATCTCATGATCCCTTCGAGCCTGGGTGGCAGTCCATAAAGATAACAGGCAATCGCTGGAATACCCAGGTGCCTCAATCCACCCAGATGTGTGTTTAAGTTGCCACCTTAAATAAACCATTAATTAAAATCTCACATCTGTCATGGATTTCACTCACCCAATCCACGTCTACTAGCATAGCATGACATAGTAAGCAAACATAGAAGTAACACCCAAAGGTTTGATAATAATAGGTAATAGGTTCTACCTCATCTACTTCCCAAACCCACAATTTAATTAGATCCTAATCATGCAATCTGTGAGGATTGATCTAATGCAATAAAACTGGGTAGTGGGAAAGCATGATCAAAGTGTTAATTGCCTTGCTGATGATCCAGAAACCTAGCGATTCAAAGTAGCAAGCGGCACACTCTGGTACTCTATCGCAAACAAACAACCATACAATAAGTACTCAACTAATGCACAGGTAAAACTCAAATAAGAGATCTAACTAGAAAGTTCAACTTAAGAACTCCGGTTGGCAAAAAGAATCACATCGAACGAAGCAACGAAAAACAAACGGCAAAAGAAATAGACTTCATTTACTATTCTGGATCTAGGGCAATTTTTACAGTGCCAAAAACTTGTTTGAGTTGGTTAAACGGAAAGAGGGTTTCAAGATGAAACTCCAGGCATTTGAATCGCCTGATACCGATAAACGAGCGAAAATTTAGACTAAAACAAAAATTGGATCAGGAATCGCGATCTGAAAAGTCGCGGATTTAATCTGAGAAAAAGAAAAACGACGAACATTCGTTAAACGAACAAACGGACAAACGCTTGCTAATTAAATAAACCGTAAAACCGATCTATTTAAAAAATGAAACTAAAAAACGAACAAAACCGTCAGAAAACCGAAAGGTTTTTCGAGAAAAATTGGAGGCAAAAAAAATACCTCCGGCGACTCCGGCGAACGGCAGCGGCGGTCCGGCGGCGGCAGGCGGCGGCGGCGGCCGGCTAGGGTTAGGGTTTCAGGTGGGGGGGGGGGGCGGCTGGGCTTGGCTGGGGGCCTGGGGGCGCTTATAAGAGGCCCGGCCAGGAAGAGTCCTGGCCGGTTACGGCCCAAGGTCGATTCGGACTTTTTTTTAAATAATTACGCTCGGGAAAAAAACAAAAGATATACTAAACACACTCCAAAAATCCCGAAATAAATTTTCCCCGGCTTCTAAAATCAAGCCGCACAGGATGAACATTTATTTGGGGCCTAAATGCCATTTTGAAAAACGCGCATTCTTCCTAAATTTGAATAAAATAGCAAATAAAACCAAAATAAAATCTTATTTGATTTTTATTAAATCCCCAATATTTCTTTATTTTGAGAAAGTCATTTTATTCCCTCTCTCATATTTTTGTAATAGAAATAATTGAAGATAAAATAAATAAAATCAAATGATCCTATTTTCAAAATTTGAGACAACTCAAATATGAAAATAACGAAATCCCCAACTCTCTCTGAGGGTCCTTGAGTTGCGTGAAAATTTCTAGGATCAACCAAAATGCAATAAATATGATATGCAATGATGATCTAGTGTATAACATCCGAAATTGAAAATTTGGGATGTTACAAGGGCACACGAGGAGCTCACGAGGTAGGGGGCGCGCCCTCCACCCTCGTGAGGCCCTCGTGTCCTTCCCGGACTGCGACTTAATTTTCTATTTTTCTAAATATTCCAAAACGGAGAAATATTGCCTTAAAAATTGATTTGGAGTCGGTTTACTTACCGTACCACATACCTATTCCTTTTTGGAGTCTGAAACGTTTTGGAAAGTGTCTCTTATGTATTCCTCCGGTGTTACGGTTTCAATAATATTGGTTTCAATATTTATGGGATTACCTGAGATATAATGTTTAATTCTTTGACCGTTTACCACCTTCGGATTTGTGCCTTTGAAGTTGTTGATTTTTATGGCACCAGAACGATAGACCTCCTCGATAACATAGGGGCCTTCCCATTTAGAGAGAAGTTTTCCTGCAAAAAATCTTAAACGACAGTTGTATAGCAATACATAATCACCTACATTAAACTCATGCGTTTGTATCCTTTTTGTCATGCCATCTTTTAACCTTTTCTTTAAACTACTTGGCATTTTCATAAGCTTGGGTTCTCCATTCATCAAGTGAGCTAATATCAAATAACCTCTTTTCACCAGCAAGTTTGAAATCATAATTGAGCTCTTTAATAGCCCAATATGCCTTATGTTCTAGTTCAAGAGGTAAGTGACATGCTTTTCCATATACCATTTTATACGGAGACATACCCATAGATTTTTATATGCAATTCTTTAGGCCCATAATGCATCATCAAGTTTCTTGGACCAATTCTTTCTGGATCTATTGACAGTCTTTTGCAAAATTAATTTGACTTCTCTATTACTCAATTCTACTTGACCAATAGACTCTGGGTGATACGGAGATGCAATTATCTGACTGACGTCATATTTAGCAAGCATTTTACGGAAAGCACCATGAATAAAATGTGAACCACCATCAGTCATTAAATATCTAGGGACTCCAAACTTCGGAAAAATAACTTCTTTAAGCATTTTAATAGAAGTGTTATGATCAATACTACTAGTTGGAATAGCTTCTACCCACTTAGTAACGTAATCAACAACAACTAAAATATGTGTATATCCATTAGAGGCAGGAAAAGGTCCCATATAATCAAAGCCCCAAACATCAAACGGTTCAATAACAAGTGAATAATTCATAGGCATTTCTTGACGTCTACTAATATTACCAATTCTTTGACATTCATCACAAGATAGGACAAACTTACGGGCATCCCTGAAGAGAGTACGCCAATAAAAACCGGATTGCAATACCTTATGTGCAGTTCTATCTCCCGCGTGGTGTCCTCCATAAGTTTCGGAGTGGCACTTGCGTAGGATCTGTTCCTGTTCATGCTCAGGTACACAACGTCTAATAACACCATCTACTCCTTCTTTATAAAGATGTGGGTCATCCCAAAAGTAATGTCTCAAATCATAGAAGAACTTTTTCTTTTGTTGGTATGTGAAGCTAGGTGGTATAAATTTAGCAACTGTGTAATTAGCATAATCAGCATACCATGGGGTACTACGAGAAGTACTTATGACATTTAATTGTTCATCAGGAAAGCTATCATCAATAGGCAGTGGGTCATCAAGAACATTCTCTAACCTAGATAAGTTGTCTGCAATGGGATTCTCAGCTCCTTTTCTATCAACTATATGCAAATCAAATTCTTGTAGCAAGAGAACCCATCTAATAAGTCTAGGTTTAGCATCCTTCTTCTTCATAAGATATTTAATAGCAGCATGATCAGTGTGGATAGTTACTTTAGGATCAACAATATAAGGTCTGAACTTATCACAAGCAAATACAACTGCTAAAAGTTCTTTTTTAGTAGTAGCATAATTTCTTTGAGCATTGGCTAGGGTCTTACTAGCATAATGGATAACATTTAATTTCTTATCAACTCTTTGCCCTAAAACAACACATACAGCATAATCGCTAGCATCACACATAATTTTAAAGGGTAAATTCCAATCAGGTGGCTGAACAATAGGTGCAGAGACTAATGCCTTCTTAAGTATTTCAAATGCTTCTACACAATCATCATCAAAGAAAAATGGTATATCTTTTTGTAAAAAATTAGTTAGAGGCCGAGAAATTTTTGAGAAGTCCTTAATGAACCTCCTATAAAATCCGGCGTGACCAAGGAAACTTCTTATACCTTTGATGTCCTTCGTACATGGCATCTTTTCAATAGCATCAACCTTGGCTTTATCAACTTCAATACCTCTTTCAGAAACTTTATGCCCCAATAAAATACCTTCATTAATCATAAAGTGACACTTTTCCCAATTAAAGACAAGATTAGTTTCTTCACATCTCTGCAAAACTTGATCAAGATTGCTCAAGCAATCATTAAAAGAAGATCCATAGACGGAAAAGTCGTCCATGAAAACCTCACAAATCTTTTCACAAAAGTCAGAGAATATAGCCATCATGCATCTTTGAAAGGTAGTAGGTGCATTACATAAACCAAAAGGCATACGTCTATAAGCAAAAGTACCAAAAGGGCATGTAAAAGTAGTCTTTGATTGATCTTTAGCTGACACAGGTATTTGAGAGAAACCAGAATAACCATCTAGAAAGCAGTAATGTGTATGCTTGCATAATCTTTATAGCATTTGATCGATAAAAGGTAAGGGGTAATGATCTTTCTTAGTAGACTTATGTAATTTGCGGAAATCAATTACCATCCTATAACCTGTAATAATTCTTTGTGGAATCAATTCATCTTTATCATTAGGAACAACAGTAATACCTCCCTTCTTAGGGACACAATGAACATGACTTACCCACTGACTATCGGCAATAGGATAAATTATACCTGCCTCCAGAAGCTTTAGTATTTCTTTTCTTACCACATCTTTCATTTTAGGATTCAGACGCCGTTGAGGATCACGAACTGGTCTGGCATCTGCTTCCAAATTTATTTTATGTTGACATAGAGTGGGACTAATGCCCTTAAGATCATCAAGAGTATATCCAATATCAGCACGGTGCTTCTTCAGAGTTTTCAATAATCTTTCTTCTTCATGCTCTGAAAGGTTAGCACTAATAATAACAGGATATATGTTCTTTTCATCAAGATAAGCATATTTAAGATTATCAGGCAACGGTTTAAACTCAAACACGGGATCATCCTTAGGTGGAGGAGGATCCCCTATGATTTCAACACGTAAATTGTGTTTCAGCATAGGTTCATGTTTAAAGAATACTTCATCTATTTCCCTTCTTTCATTTATAAACATATTGTTGACACCTGATTTTGGCAAGATACAGATTGCAATGAAGATGGCTCGAGTGAACGGGTTTTCAGCATGAAAAGATTCACATCGCCGAGTGGAACCACTTAGATGTTTCGGTTATATTCATTCGACTTTATCTTACGGACCGAAACTATACTCCGAGTGACATAATTCAATGTTCCGAGTGGTTTTTGGCCAATCACGTCTTCAAGATGGCCTCGGATGTAGGAGCACTCTTAAGGAATTGTCTTCGTCTCGTCGAGGCAATCGATTTTGATATATAAATCATCTCAATCCGAGTTCATATGCAAAAGTTAGAGGCAATACACTGCAGACCGAACCTCAACGGAAATATAGCGCGAGGTGCCAGACACTTGTCTCATAGGTTGCGCGAGTAATTCGGCCATCAAGACGGCCTTGAATCGAAAAACCTTCAACATGGAAAAGTTTCGTCTCGTCGAGCCGATCGATTTTTATATATAATTCGTCTCAATCCGAGGTCGTATGAGGCCTAGAGAGATAAATCAAGGTCGGGCTATATTTTCAGTCGGAAATCCGAGTGAAAAGTTTACCATCCGAGTGAAAGTTTACGGTCGAGTGAAAATTTACCGGTCGAGTGAAAGTTTGCTGACCGGATGAACTTATTATTATCCAAGTGGAAATATAGTCATCCGAGTGGAAATATGATCATCCGAGTGAAATTGTCGTCCAGGTGAAAATATTCCGAGTGAAAAGATTACCATCGGGACGAAAACTTGCCGATTGAATAAGATAGTGCCTTCTGAGTGAAAATATAGTCATCCGAGTGGAAATATAGTCATCCGAGTGGAAGATTGTCTTCTGAGTGAAAAAGTCCAATCGGACGATCCGAGTGAAAGTATCTAATATCCGAGTGGATGAGCTCAAGTCCGAGTGAAATTGAACATGTGCTCGAAAGTTTATCAAAATGACCTTGGATGAAGAAGTGTTCAATACAGAAGTTGTGCGTATCATCAAGGCAGTAAACTTTGATTTTGTAGTCATCATCATGAGATATAATATATAGCCTACAAATTCACTACAAGACTCGGATAATCCAGTCTACTGCAATACCGAGTCTGACTGGAAGATAAAGATGACCTCGAAAAGTATTCAAGATGGCCTTATTTGAAAAAGTGATCAACACGAGAGTTGTTCGTATCGTCGAGGCACACAAGTTTCATATTTGGGCCGTGTCGATCGAAGATCATATGCAAGCCCGGCGGCCCGCGCAAGAAGGAAGAGAGAGTTTGGGCCAGATTCAGACTGAATCCGAGTTGGAATAGAATTAGGACTCTAGGACGTGAATTGATGTAATTTTTCTTGTAAGGAAAGCCTAGATGAATCCTTTACTTGTACGGGAAGTCCAGTCGCCTCTTATATATGTTGCGGGTGACGGCCGGTTGAACAACACACAATCGAACAAATCAATATACTACTTTTTCATCTATGTTTTATCTCTCCACCATTTTTCTCTCTCGTTCTTCGCAGTTCTTCGTGTTTGAGAGCTGTGAATTCCGAGGCTCTAGGGGCGAGCGAATCGACCTAGGGCAGCCCATAGCCGCCGCACTCCCTGACGGGGTCCCTCCCGGGGGTGTGGGGTTTTCGGGTTTGCAAAAGCGCCCGTCGACTGTCTTGCGTGTCGCGCTGTCGGTCGGGTCTCCTTCGACGTGAGCTGCGGTGCATCACCCCCAGCGTCGAGGGTACACGTGACATGTTCGTGTGTCAACACACTTTTTGGCGACTCCGCTGGGGATCGAAGATCAATCATCATCATCATCCACCATGTCCGATCTTCCCAAGCCATCTGAGGTAGACGCCGATAACATCATTAAGCCCAGTCTTGATGAGATATCGGCCGATCAGCGCCAAGTCTATGAGGAGTACAAGAAGGCTCGCGGGGAGAAGGACCTGCAGGAGTTCCTTGCAAAATTCAAGAAAGATCGCCAAGGCAACATCACTCTGATTGAAAAAATCAAGTTCCCTTCTCTTCAAACTGAACAGGTTAAACCCTCTGTAAGTACTGCCTTTTCTCCTGAGTAGTGGGCTGAGATTGAAAGTCGTATTGCTGATGGTAACAATCTAGTCTATCAAACTTTTATAGAAAATACTAATGCTCAGAAGAATATATCTCAATCGTCTAGTGGTAATAATGGTGTAGCTGCTAGTGTGCAAAACCCTAATCTGGCTTTACCTATTGCATCGGCGCCTCCCATGCCGATGACTTATTATCCTACCCAAACAAATCAGATTGTGGCTACACCCATTAATCCTATTATGAGCATGACAGGTTCGGTGGCAACGCCGAACCAAAATCTACCTACAGCTACAACCACTCGACCACTACCAAATTATGGGTCGACATACATGCCACAATTCCTACCCACAACTGGCAACCCTACTCCTTCTATGCCACTGCCACAAGCTGCATCGTCCACTATGGATGATGGTCTAGCTAATCTTAGAGAGGAGATGGCTAAGATGCTTTGAGAAAATTTTGGAGTTGAGTTACCTCAGAATTGGATTTACCAAAAGCCGTACCCCGAGTACTTTGATGCCATCCAGTGCCCCCTGGGATATAAGATTCCAGATTTTGTTAAGTTCAATGGAGAGGGCACAAAAACCACATGGGAGCATGTTAGTCAATACTTAGCACAACTAGGTGAAGCAGGCTCACTAAATGAGTTGAAAGTGCATTTGTTTCCTTTATATTTAACTGGTACTGCATTTTCATGGTTTTCTTCTTTACCACATGGTTCCATTCGGGTTTGGTCACAGCTAGAGCAGAAATTTCATGATCACTTTTATAGCGGCGATAATGAACTCAAGTTATCACATCTAACATCGGTTAAACAGAAGCATGATGAATCGGTCTCCGATTATGTCAAGAGATTCAGAGAAACAAAAAACCGGGGTTTTAGTTTGGTGATAACCGAGAGAGACTTGGAAGACCTAGTGCTGAGTGGTTTGAGAACTCCCATTAGAGAAAAGCTAGAAGGTTATGAGTTCTTAAATATCAACCAAGTCTTACAAAGGGCTTTGGCTCAGGAAAACCGAAGCAAAGATCTCAAAGACGTGCATAGATACAAAGCCGATCGTCCAAAGATGAATATGGTGGAATATGATAGTGATCACTCGGATGACGAGGGTGATGTTTTTGCGACTGAATTTGTTTGGCCATCTAAGGCCAAACCCTTTACTTGCAATGATCTGAAACCGATTCATAAGAATCGTGATGAAGAGATGAAGTTTACTTTTAACATTGCTAAGTGTGATAGAATATTTGATGCTTTGCTGCAGGCTAAGATTATTAGAATATCTCATACTTTACCGCCGTTTGAAGAGCTAAAACGGCATGCTTATTGCAAGTATCATAATTATTTTTCTCATGCTACTAACAATTGCAATGTTTTTCGACGACAGATACAATCAGCCATTAATGACGGACGATTGAACTTTTCTGAGATGCAAGTTGATAAACAGCCTTTTCCAATGAATACCATGGATTTGGAGGGGAAGAAGCTACTCATTTGGCCGGAGGTAGCCGAATCTGCTAATAAAGCTAATGTCATTGTTGATGAGCCCAGGAAAGACAAGGAGGACAACAAGGTCTTAGGGAGACAGGTTGTGCTTGGTAAGCAACCCGATGGCAAGGAAGTGATCAAAATCACCATCAAGAATCCTACACTCGAGGGGCAACTGCAAGTGCAAGAAAATGCTCGTGTGAGATTTGTCAAGCCCAAGAGTCCAGAAATTGGCAAGTGGAAAAGGAATGAAGTCAAAGTACAGCGCAAGCGGATCAAGCCAACTTTTGATATGTTGTTGTCCAAGTACACCAACCAGTCAGCCGGTTCTAGCTTTAATCGGCTGACTCATCTGAAGCGACCAAGGTCACCATCAGCTGATATGTTCAGTCAGTATATGAAACCGAGTGGACCAAGGGTGCCGTTTCCAGAAGAGCATACGCAATCTGTTTGGGATCGACTTGGCTATTCATATAGAGGCCGACTAAACATTGGTGGCTATCAGTCGGCTGGTCAAAACATGCAACCGGATGGAAATTATCCGAGTGTAAGAATGCACCCAGGTGGAAGTTATCCGAGTGAAAAAATGTGGTCAAGTAGATTCCATCTGACTGAATTCCATCCGAGTGGATTCCATCCGAGTGACATCCATTCGAGTGGATTCCATCAGAGTAAAAAGGTGCGCCCGAGTGGAAATTTCATGCATCTGGAAAGTTGAAAGGAATGGCATGTTAAATCACCAAGTGTTGCAGCATTTGAGTCGGGAAAAGGCAAGGAGAAAATGGATGCCGACTCACTTATATTGAGCACCGAAACATTCGCCATACAGCAGCCGATTGTGCATAGCAATCCGACTGAGCCGATACTTTCTATCACGCCAAAGCACTCGGCTAATGACCATGAAGCAAGCACCAGCCGAGTAAAAACGAGAGATCCTAAATACACTCAGCCAAAGTGGTGTCCTCCAGGGCTAACAAAGACACACAAGAGGAAACTACAGAGGTTAAGGAGTCAAGAGATGGCAGAACAAGAGGCCGAGAAGCAAAGGGATAAGTTGTTCAATGACACTCGGCCTATGGTACCTACAAAACAAGTGTGGAGGCCCAAACAAATACAAGATGCTGTGGCTTCTACACCTATCACAGCAGCACCTACACTACCAAAAGAGGACGACGCAATCATTGCATCGTCTATGTTACCTATTGCTTCCTCTTCACTCGGACAAGTTTCTGAATCGGTGGATGCACTTGAGGAGGAGGCTGATATGTTGGACTATGAGTTTACACCGGTTCATGAAGGTATGGATATCAATTTGGTGTATTACTTACCTGCTGAGTTTCGTGCTATAGATGAGGAAGGGGAGGTGGCTCAGCTGGATTTTGGCCCTAAAAATGCGATATTCGAGAAGCCAAAAGAACCAGTAACGCATCTGAAACCATTATATCTCAGAGGTCATATCAATGGGTCGCCGCTCACTCGGATGCTTGTTGATGGTGGTGCTGTGGTAAATCTTATGCCCTATTCGGTCTTCAAGAAATTGGGTTTGCCTAATGAAGAATTGATCAAGACCAATATGGTGCTCAACGGGTTTGAAGGCAAAGAGAAAACTGAAGCCAAAGGTGTAATGTATGTGGAGCTTATAGTCAGAACCAAAACTTTGGCTACTGCATTCTTTGTCGCTGAGGTGCGAGGTAACTACAACATTATACTAGGCCATGATTGGGTTCATGCAAACCAGTGTGTGCCATCCACTATGCACCAATTTTTGATTCAGTGGGTTGATGATGAAGTGGAAGTCATTCATGCGGATAACTCAGCTTGTGTTGCTTTGGCCGATGCATCGGTGGATTGGCAACATCCCAATGCTACTTGCTTGACGAGACGTGACTTATCAGAATTTGATTTTCTCAGCGCGACCAAGAATGGTTTGTGCCTGTCTCTTTAAAACCGACTGAATGCAATCGGCTCCAAGGTATGATATGTTTAAATGGATCCTAATTCTGAGTGGTTACAAAAACGTCTTGTAAAGTATCGGTCTAGTGAGAACGATATGTATGAGTCTATAGAGGAGTTGGATGACATGGATAAACTTGGACAAGGTTTTACATCAGCCGATCTGTTAGAAGAGGTAGATATTCGAGATGGTTCAGTCACCCAACCGACATTTATAAACAAAAATTTGAAAGCCGATTGTAAGGCTAAGTTAATCGAGCTATTGAAAGAATATGTTTGTTGCTTTGCATGGGAATATCATGAGATGCCAGGGTTAAGCCGAGAGCTAGTGGAGCATCGGTTGCCTATAAAGGCCGGTTTTAGACCTTATAAACAATCGGCCAGAAAATTTAATCCAAAAACATATGACCGGATCAAGGAAGAGATCGGTCGACTGCTTGAAGCTAATTTCATTCGACCTTGCAGGTATGCCGAGTGGATTTCTAACATTGTCCCAGTGGAGAAGAAAGGGTCCGGTAAGTTGAGGGTGTGCATTGACTTCAGTGATTTGAATAGGGCTACACCCAAAGATGAGTATCCTATGCCAATAGCCGATATGCTTATTAATGATGCTAGACATAAGGTTATTAGCTTTCTAGATGGTAATGCCGGATACAACGAAATTTTTATGGCCGAAGAGGACATGTACAAGACAGCTTTTTGATGCCCTGGTTTCCTTGGTTTATTCGAGTGGATAGTGATGACATTCAGATTAAAAAATGCTGGTGCCACATATCAAAGGGCTATGAATTTGATTTTTCATGATTTACTCGGTGTCATACTTGAAGTTTATATTGATGATATTGTTGTCAAATCGGATGCTTTTGAATCTCACTTGGCCGATTTGCATTTGGCTTTTGAAAGAATGAAAAAGTATGGACTGAAAATGAATCCTTTGAAGTGTGCTTTCAGCGTGTCAGCTGGAAATTTTTTGGGTTTCATTATTCATGAAGATGGTATAGAGATTGATTCCAAAAAGATAGAGGCTATACAAAAAGTGGAGGCTCCAACATGCAAGAGAGATATGCAAAAGTTCCTTGGCAAGGTCAATTATTTGAGAAGGTTCATAGCTAATCTATCAGGGAAAGTTGATGCATTTACTCCTATCCTTCGGTTAAAGAATGATGCTGATTTCACTTGGGGGGCAAAATAGCAAGAAGCATTTGATATGATCAAGAATTATTTGTGCACTCCTCCGGTGATGAGAGCACCCAAGCATAGGGAACCCTTCAGACTTGACATTGCAGCAGAGGAAGGAGTTATTGGTGTTGTTCTAACTCAAGAGACCGAAGGAAAAGAGCATGTCATCACTTATTTGAGCCGCCGCTTATTGGACGCAGAGACAAGGTATACATTTATTGGGAAATTATGTCTATGCTTATATTATACTTGCACAAAACTGAGACATTATTTAGTGCCGAGTGTTTGTGTAGTAGCTTGTCAAACTGATGTCATTAAATACATGTTGCATAGGCCAATTCTTAGTGGTAGAATTGGCAAGTGGGCTTATACTTTGATTGAATATGATTTGGCTTATGAATCTCTAAAATCCATGAAAGGCCAAATTGTTGCTAATTTCATTGTTGAACATCGGATTAATAACAAGCATGATGTTGATATGAACCTTGTTTCATTAGTACCATGGAGATTATACTTTGATGGTTCAGTTTGTAGCAATGGCCAAGGTGTTGGTATTGTTTATATATCTCCTCATGGTGTTGTTTTTGAAGCCTCATGCCGCTTAGAATATTTTTGCACAAACAATCAAGCCGAATATGAAGCATTGTTATTCGGCCTAGAGATGTTACTTGCTATAGGTGTTACACATATTGAGGCTTATGGTGATTCGTTACTAGTGGTGCAGCAAATATCCAAAGTCTTTCAGTGTTTGGACGAATCACTTAATGTTTATCTTGATAAATGTCTAGATATAATCTCTACTTTGGATTGTTTTAGCATTGCACATATATCTAGACATGACAACTGGAGAGCAAATGAGTTGGCACAGCAAGCATCTGGATACCATGTTGATCATGGCATGTTTCATATTTCTCAAAGTCCGATGTCTTGTCTTACCAGTATAGAAGAGACCGAACCAGAACCCACTGATTCGGTCATTAACAAAAAATCTAGTGCAGGTGACAATCCCGACTGGAGGAAGCCCATTGTTGATTACTTGTGCAATCCGAGTGAAAGGGTGGACAGGGCTATTCGGCGTATGGCTTTCAGGTATACAATGAGAGATGATGGTCTTTATCGCTGAACAATCGATGATGTTCTTCTAAAGTGTTTGGATGAGGACCAGGCAAGAGTTGCTATGGAAGAGGTACATGAAGGCATTTGTGGCACTCACCAGTCGGCTCCCAAGATGAAATGGTTATTGCGACGTGCTGGGTTTTATTGGCCAATTATGATTAATGATTGCTTCAGATATTATAAAGGGTACGAAGCTTGTCAAAAATTTGGTGATATTCAATTGGCTCCTGCTGCTATGTTGCATCCTGTTATCAAGCCGTGGCCTTTCAGAGGATGGGGTTTAGACTTTATTGGGCAAATTCATCCATCTTCCTCAAAGGGGCATCGGTTCGTATTGGTGGCAACTGATTATTTCACTAAATGGTCTGAAGCAGTACCTCTCAAGAACATGACACATACGGAGGTAATTCAATTCATAACCGAGCACATTATTCATAGATTCGGTATTCCTCAAACGTTAACAACAGATCAAGGTTCATCTTTCATGTCACACCAAGTCAGAGAGTTTGCCGGATCTTATAACATAAAGTTGCTCAATTCCTCTCCATATTATGCCCAAGCTAATGGACAAGCTGAGTCTAGCAATAAAATTTTAATCAAACTCATCAAGAAAAAGATTGAAGATAATCCAAGGAGATGGCATGAGTTGTTGTCTGAAGCTTTGTGGGCACATAGAATTTCAAGGCATGGTGCTACGAAGGTGACCCCATATGAGCTAGTATATGGTCAAGAGGTCGTTTTACTAGTGGAAGTAAATTTGAATGCTTTGAGAATAGCCAAACAAAATGATTTAGTGGCAGTAGATTTTTATAACTTGATGATGGACAATATTGATGAGGTTGCCGATAAATGTTTGGTTGCTTTGAAGTTCATAGAGAGATACAAGTTGAGGGTTGCAAGAGCTTACAATAAGAAAGTTAAGTTGAAGAATTTTCAAGTTGGTGATCTCGTCTGGAAAGTGATTCTGCCGATTCGTTCAAGAGATAGAAAATTTGGGAAGTGGTCTCCAAGTTGGGAAGGTCCTTTTAGAATTACAAGAGTTGTTCCCGGAAATTCATATTTGGTGGAATCAATACAAGGGGCATTGTTACCTCGAGCTCTCAATGGCAAATATTTGAAGACGTACCACCCGAGTGTGTGGCAGGAAGCCTAAGTAGGCAATGGCCGATATACGATTATCTCCCTTAGCACAAATATGGCCGATACGTAATTATCGCCCTGGGAAAAATAAATGGCCGATGGAGTGTTGATATCATCCTTAGAACAAACACTATGCATATTATTTTTCGGCGTGCAAGCTTTGCCGAAAAACAGGGGGGCATGTGTTGACACCTTATTTTGGCAAGATACAGATTGCAATGAAGATGGTCTCGAGTGAACGAGTTTTCAGCATGAAAAGATTCACATCGCCGAGTGGAACCACTTTGATATTTCGGTTATATTCATTCGACTTTATCTTACGGACCAAAACTATACTCCGAGTGGCATAATTCAATGTTCCGAGTGGTTTTTGGCCAATCACATCTTTAATAAAACCTCGGATGAAGGAGCACTCTTAAGGAATTGTCTCCGTCTCGTCGAGGCAATCGATTTTGATATATAAACCATCTTAATCCGAGTTCGTATGCAAAAGTTAGAGGCAATACACTGCAGACCGAACCTCAACGGAAATATAGCACGAGGTGCCAGACACTTGTCTCATAGGTTGCGCGAGTAATTCGGCCATCAAGACGGCCTTGAATCGAAAAACCTTCAACACGGAAAAGTTTCGTCTTGTTGAGCCGATCGATTTTCATATATAATTCGTCTCGATCTGAGGTCGTATGAGGCCTGGAGAGACAAATCAAGATCGGGCTATATTTTCAGTCGGAAATCCGAGTGAAAAGTTTACCATCCGAGTGAAAGTTTACGGTCGAGTGAAAATTTACCGGTCGAGTGAAAGTTTGCTGACCGGATGAACTTATTATTATCCAAGTGGAAATATAGTCATCCGAGTGGAAATATGATCATCCGAGTGAAATTGTTGTCCAGGTGAAAATATTCCGAGTGAAAAGATTACCATCGGGACGAAAACTTGCCGATTGAATAAGATAGTGCCTTCCAAGTGGAAATATAGTCATCCGAGTGGAAATATAGTCATCCGAGTGGAAGATTGTCTTCCGAGTGAAAAAGTTCAATCGGTCATTTTACGGAAATATGTGTAAAATGTGAACCACCATCAGTCATTAAATATCTAGGGACTCCAAACCTCGGAAAAATAACTTTTTTAAGCATTTTAATAGAAGTGTTATGATCAGCACTACTCGTTGGAATAGCTTCTACCCATTTAGTAACGTAATCAACATCAACTAAAATATGTGTATATCCATTAGAGGCAGGAAAAGGCCCCATATAATCAAAGCCCCAAACATCAAACGGTTCAATAACAAGTGAATAATTCATAGGCATTTCTTGACGTTTACTAATATTACCAATTCTTTGACATTCATCACAAGATAGGACAAACTTACGGGCAACCTTGAAGAGAGTAGGCCAATAAAAACCGGATTGCAATACCTTATGTGCAGTTCTATCTCCCGCGTGGTGTCCTCCATAAGTTTCGGAGTGGCACTTGCATAGGAGTTGTTCCTGTTCATGCTCAGGTACACAACGTCTAATAACACCATCTACTCCTTCTTTATAAAGATGTGGGTCATCCCAAAAGTAATGTCTCAAATCATAGAAGAACTTTTTCTTTTGTTGGTATGTGAAGCTAGGTGGTATAAATTTAGCAACTATGTAATTAGCATAATCAGCATACCAAGGGTACTACGAGAAGTACTTATGACATTTAATTGTTCATCAGGAAAAGCTATCATCAATAGGCAGTGGGTCATCAAGAACATTCTCTAACCTAGATAAGTTGTCTTCAACGGGGTTCTCAGCTCCTTTTCTATCAACAATATGCAAATCAAAGTCTTATAGCAAGAGAACCCATCTAATAAGTCTAGGTTTAGCATCCTTCTTCTCCATAAGATATTTAATAGCGACATGATCGGTGTGGATAGTTACTTTAGAATCAACAATATAAGGTCTGAACTTATCACAAGCAAATACAACTGCTAAAAGTTCTTTTTCAGTAGTAGCATAATTTCTTTGAGCATTGGCTAGGGTCTTACTAGCATAATGGATAACATTTAATTTCTCATCAACTCTTTGCCCTAAAATAGCACCTACAGCATAATCGCTAGCATCACACATAATTTCAAAGGGTAAATTCCAATCAGGTGGCTGAACAATAGGTGCAGAGACTAATGCCTTCTTAAGTATTTCAAATGCTTCTACACAATCATCATCAAAGACAAATGGTATATCTTTTTGTAAT
Organism: Triticum aestivum; assembly: GCF_018294505.1. NCBI lineage: Eukaryota > Viridiplantae > Streptophyta > Magnoliopsida > Poales > Poaceae > Triticum > Triticum aestivum. The sequence continues at coordinate 700,034,278 of NC_057797.1, forward strand.
AAATTAGTCAGAGTCCGAGAAATTTTGGAGAAGTCCTTAATGAACCTCCTATAAAATCCGTCGTGACCAAGGAAACTTCTTATACCTTTGATGTCCTTGGGACATGGCATCTTTTCAATAGCATCAACCTTGGCTTTATCAACTTCAATACCTCTTTCAGAAACTTTATGCCCCAAGACAATACCTTCATTAACCATAAAGTGGCACTTTTCCCAATTAAAGACAAGATTAGTTTCTTCACATCTCTGCAAAACTCGATCAAGATTGCTCAAGCAATCATCAAAAGAAGATCCATAGACGGAAAAGTCGTCCATGAAAACCTCACAAATCTTTTCACAAAAGTCAGAGAATATATCCATCATGCATCTTTGAAAGGTAGCAGGTGCATTACATAAACCAAAAGGCATACGTCTATAAGCAAAAGTACCAAAAGGGCATGTAAAAGTAGTCTTTGATTGATCTTTAGCCGACACAGGTATTTGAGAGAAACCAGAATAACCATATAGAACGCAGTAATGTGTATGCTTGCATAATCTTTCTAGCATTTGATCGATAAAAGGTAAGGGGTAATGATCTTTATTAGTAGACTTATTTAATTTGCAGAAATCAATTACCGTCCTATAACCTGTAATAATTCTTTGTGGAATCAATTCATCTTTATCATTAGGAACAACAGTAATACCTCCCTTCTTAGGGACACAATGAACATGACTTACCCACTGACTATCAGCAACAGGATAAATTATACCTGCCTCCAGAAGATTTAGTATTTCTTTTCTTACCACATCTTTCATTTTAGGATTCAGACGTCGTTGAGGATCACGAATTGGTCTGGCATCTGCGTCCAAATTTATTTTATGTTGACATAGAGTGGGACTAATGCCTTTAAGATCATCAAGAGTATATCCAATAGCAGCACGGTGCTTCTTCAGAGTTTTCAATGATCTTTCTTCTTCATGCTCTGAAAGGTTAGCACTGATAATAACAGGATATATGTGTTGGGGAACGTAGCATAAATTCAAAATTTTCCTACGTGTCACCAAGATCTATCTATGGAGTCATCTAGCAACGAGGGAGGAGTGGATCTACATATCCCTTGTAGATCGCGCGCGGAAGCGTTCAAGAGAACGGGGTTGATGGAGTCGTACTCGTTGTGATCCAAATCACCGATGATCCTAGCGCCGAACGGACGGCACCTCCGCGTTCAACACACGTACGGAGCAGCGACATCTCCTCCTTCTTGATCCAACAAGGGGGGAGGAGAGGTTGATGGAGATCCAGCAGCACGGCGGCGTGGTGGTGGAAGTAGCGGGATTCCAACAGGGCTTCGCCAAGCGCTGCGGGAGGAGGGAGATGTGTCATGGGAGGGAGAGGGAGGCGCCAGGGCTTAGGTTGAGAGGCCCTCCTTCCCCCCATTATATATAGGGAGCCTAGGGGGGCGCCGGCCCTAGGAGATGCAATCTCCTAGGGGGGGGGCGGCGGCCAAGGGAGGAATCCCTCCTCCCCAAGGCACCTAGAGGGTGCCTTCCCCTTTGAGGACTCTTCCTCCTTTTTATCTCTTGGCGCATGGGCCTCTTGGGGCTGGTGCCCTTGGCCCATGTAGGCCAAGGCGCACCCCCTACAGCCCATGTGGCCCCGGGGCAGGTGGCCCCACTCGGTGGACCCCCGGGACCCTTCCGGTGGTCCCGGTACAATACCGGTGACCCCGAAACTTGTCCCGACGGCCTAAATAGCACTTCCTATATATAATTCTTTACCTCCGAACCATTGCGGAACTCCTCGTGATGTCCGGGATCTCATCCGGGACTCCGAACAACTTTCGGGTTACCGCATACTAATATCTTTATAACCCTAGCGTCACCGAACCTTAAGTGTGTAGACCCTATGGGTTCGGGAACCATGCAGACATGACCGAGATGTTCTCCGGTCAATAACAAACAGCGGGATCTGGATACCCATGTTGGTTCCCACATGTTCCACGATGATCTCATCGGATGAACCACGATGTCGAGGACTTAATCAATCACGTATACAATTCCCTTTGTCTATCGGTACAATACTTGCCCGAGATTCGATCATCGGTATCCCGATACCTTGTTCAATCTCGTTACCAGCAAGTCTCTTTACTCGTTTCGTAACACATCATCACGTGATCAACTCCTTGATCACATCGTGCACATTATGATGATGTCCTACCGAGTGGGCCCAGAGATACCTCTTCGTTTACACGGAGTGACAAATCCCAGTCTTGATTCGTGCCAACCCAACAGACACTTTCGGAGATACCTGTAGTGTACCTTTATAGCCACCCAGTTACGTTGTGACGTTTGGCACACCCAAAGTATTCCTACGGTATCCGGGAGTTGCACAATCTCATGGTCTAAAGAAATGATACTTGACATTAGAAAAGCTTTAGCATACGAACTACATGATCTTGTGCTAGGCTTAGGATTGGGTCTTGTCCATCACATCATTCTCCTAATGATGTGATCCCGTTATCAATGACATCCAATGTCCATGGTCAGGAAACCGTAACCATCTATTGATCAACGAGCTAGTCAACTAGAGGCTTACTAGGGACATGGTGTTATCTATGTATCCACACATGTATCTGAGTTTCCTATCAATACAATTCTAGCATGGATAATAAACGATTATCATGAACAAGGAAATATAATAATAACCAATTTATTATTGCCTCTAGGGCATATTTCCAATAGTCTCCCACTTGCACTAGAGTCAATAATCCAGTTCACATCGATATGTGATTAACACTCAAGGTCACATCCCCATGTGACTAACACCCAAAGAGTCTACTAGAGTCAATAATCTAGTTCACATTACCATGTGATTAACACTCGATGAGTTCTGGGTTTGATCATGTTATGCTTGTGAGAGATGTTATAGTCAATGGATCTGAACCTTTTAGATCTGTGTGTGCTTTACAAATCTCTATGTCATCTCCTAGATGCAGCTACCACGTTCTATTTGGAGCTTATTCCAAACAACTGTTCTACTATACGAATCCAGTTTACTACTCAGAATAATCTGGATTAGTGTCAAAGTTTGCATCAGCGTAACCCTTTACGACGAACTCTTTTACCACCTCCATAATCGAGAAAATTCCTTAGTCCACTAGTTACTAAGGATAACTTTGACCGCTGTCCTGTGATCCATTCTTAGATCACTCTTGTACCCCTTGACTGACTCATGGCAAGGCACATTTCAGGTGCGGTACACAGCATAGCATACTGTAGAGCCTATGTCTTAAGCATAGGGGACGACCTTCGTCCTTTCTCTCTATTCTGCCGTGGTCGAGCTTTAAGTCTTAACTTCATACCTTACAACTCAGGCAAGAACTCCTTCTTTGACTGATCCATCTTGAACACCTTCAAGATCATGTCAAGGTATGTGCTCATTTGAAAGTACCATTAAGCGTTTTGATCTATCCTTATAAATCTTGATGCTCTATGTTCAAGTAGCTTAATCCAGGATTTCCATTGAAAAACACTTTCCAAATAACCCTATATGCTTTCCAGAAATTCTACTTCATTTCTGATCAACAATATGTCAGCAACATATATTTATCAGAAATTCTACAGTGCTCCCACTCACTTCTTTGGAAATACAAGTTTCTCATAAACTTTGTATACACCCAAAATCTTTGATCAATAACTCCGATGCTTACTCCAGTCCCTATAAGGATTGCTGGAGCTTTGCATACTTATTAGCATCTTTCAGGATTAACAAAAACTTTCCGGTTGTATCACATACAACCTTTCCTCAAAAATCGTTGAGGAAACAATGTTTTGACATCCTATCTGCAAGATTTCATAAATAATGCAGTAATCGCTAATATAATTCCAACAGACTCTTAGCATCGCTACAAGTGAGAAAGTCTCATCGTAGTCAACTCCTTGAACTTGTCGGAAAACATCTTAACGACAAGTCGAGCTTTCTTAATGGTGATACTTACCATCATTGTCCGTCTTCCTTTTAAAATCCATATGTACCTAACAGCCTTACGACCATCAAGTAGTTCTTCCAAAGTCTACACTTTGTTTTCATATATGGATCCTCTCTCGGATTATATGGCCTCGAGCCATTTTGGAAGCCAGGCCCACCATCGCTTCTCCATAGCTCGTAGGTTCATTGTTGTCTAGCAACATGACTTCCAAGATAGGATCACGTACCATTCTGAAGTAGTACGCATCCTTGTCATCCCACGAGGTTTGGTAGTGACTTGATCTGAAGTTTCATGATCACTATCATAAGCTTCCACTTCAATTGGTGTAGGTGCCACAGGAACAACTCCTGTGCCCTGCCACACACTAGTTGAAGAGACGGTTCAATAACCTCATCAAGTCTCCACCATCCTCCCACTCAATTCTTTCGAGAGAAACTTTTCCTCGAGAAAGGACCCGATTCCAGAAACAATCCCTTATTGCTTTCGGATCTGAGACAGGAGGTATACCCAACTGTTTTGGGTGTCCTATGAAGATGCATTTATCCGCTTTGGGTTCGAGCTTATCAGCCTGAAACTTTTTCACATAAGCGTCGCAGCCCCAAACTTTTAAGAAATGACAGCTTAGGTTTCTCTAAACCATAGTTCATATGGTGTCATCTCATTGGAATTACGTAGTGCCCTATTTAAAGTGAATGTGGTTGTCTTTAATGCCTAACCCATAAACTATCATGGTAATTCGATAAGAGACATCATGGTATGCATCATATCCAATAGGGTGCAGTTATGATGTTTGGACACACCATCACACTATGGTGTTCTAGGCTATATTAGTTGTGAAACAATTTCCACAATGTCTTAATTCTGTGCCAAACTCGTAATTCAGATATTCATCTCTATGATCATATCATAGATCTTCTATCATCTTGTCACGATGATCTTTCAACTTCACCCTGAATTACTTGAACCTTTCAATAATTCAGACTCGTGATTCATCAAGTAAATATACTCAACATCTACTCAAATCATCTCTGAAGTAAGAACATAACGATATCCACTACATGCCTCAGCACTCATTGGATTGCACACATCAAAATGTATTACTTCCAACAAGTTGCTTTCTCGTTCCATTTTACTGAAAAACGAGGCTTTCAGTCATCTTGCCCATGTGGTATGATTTGCATGTCTCAAGTGATTCAAAATCAAGTGAGTCCAAACGGTCCATTTGCATGGAGTTTCTTCATGCATATACACCAATAGACATGGTTCGCATGTCTCAAACCTTTCAAAAATGAGTGAGTCCAAAGATCCATCAACATGGAGCTTCTTCATGCGTTTTATACCGATATGACTTAAGTGGCAGTGCCACAAGTAGGTGGTACTATCATTACTATCTTATATCTTTGGCATGAACATGTGTATCACTATGATCGAGATTCAATGAACCATTCATTTTAGGTGCAAGACCATTGAAGGTATTATTCAAATAAACAGAGTAACCGTTATTCTCCTTAAATGAATAACCATATTGCGATAGACATAATCCAATCATGTCTATGCTCAACGCAAACACCAATCACGATGGTAGAGGGAGCGTGCGATGCTTGATCATATCAACATTGGAAACACTTCCAACACATATCGTCAGCTCACCTTTAGCTAGTCTTCGTTTATTCCGTAGCTTTTATTTCGAGTTACTAACACTTAGCAACCGAACCGGTATCTAATACCATGGTGCTACTAGGAGTACTAGTAAAGTACACATTAACACAATGTATATCCAATATACTTCTATCGACCTTGCCAGCCTTCTCATCTACCAAGTATCTAGGGTGATTCTGCTCCAGTGGTTGTTCCCCTTATTACAGAAGCACTTAGTCTCGGGTTTGGGTTCAACCTTGGGTTTCTTCACTAGAGCAGCAGCTGATTTGCCGTTTCATGAAGTATCCCGTTTTGCCCTTGCCCTTCTTGAAACTAGTGGTTTCACCAACCATCAACAATTGATGCTCCTACTTGATTTCTACTTTTGTGGTGTCAAACATCGCGAATATCTCAAGGATCATCATATATGTCCCTGATATATTATAGTTCATCACGAAGCTCTAGCAGCTTGGTGGTAATGACTTCGGAGAAACATCACTATCTCATCTGGAAGTTCAACTCCCACTCGATTCAAATGATTGTTGTACTCAGACAATCTGAGCACAAGCTCAACAATTGAGCTTTTCTCCCTTAGTTTGCAGGCTAAGAAAATCGTCGAAGGTCTTATACCTCTTAATGTGGGCACGAGCCTAAAATCCCAATTTCAGCCCTCGAAACATCTCATATGTTTCATGACGTTTCAAAACGTCTTCGGTGCCTCAACTCTAAACCGTTTAACTGAACTATCATGTAGTTATCAAAATGTGTATGTCAGATGTTCGCAACATCCACAGACGATGTTCGAGGTTCAGCACACTGAGCGATGCATTAAGGACATAAGCCTTCTATGAAGCAATGAGGACAATCCTCAGTTTACGGACTTAGTCCGCATAATTGCTACTATCAACTTTCAACTAAATTTTCTCTAGGAACATATCTAAACAGTAGAACTAAAGCGCGAGCTACGACATAATTTGCGAAGACCTTTTGACTATGTTCAGGATAATTAAGTTCATGAACTCCCACTCAGATAGACATCCCTCTAGTCATCTAAGTGATTACATGATCCGAGTCAACTAGGCCGTGCTCGATCATCACGTGAGATGGACTAGTCCACATCGGTGAACATCTTCATGTTGATCGTATCTACCATACGACTCATGCTCGACCTTTCGGTCTCTTGTGTTCCGAGGCCATGTCTGTACATGCTAGGCTCGTCAAGTCAACCTAAGTGTTTTGCATGTGTTCCGAGGCCATGTCTGTACATGCTAGGCTCGTCAACACCCATTGTATTCGAACGTAAGAATCTATCACACCCGATCATCACGTGGTGCTTCGAAACGACGAACTTTCGCAATGGTGCACAGTTTGGGGGAACACCTTCTTGAAATTTTAATGAGGGATCATCTTATTTACTACCGTCGTTCTAAGAAAATAAGATGTAAAACATGATAAACATCACATGCAATCAAATAGTGACATGATATGGCCAATATCATTTTGCTCCTTTTGATCTGCATCTTCGGGGCTCCATGATCATCGTTGTCACCGCATGACACCATGATCTCCATCATCATGATCTCCATCATCGTGTCTTCTTGAAGTTGTCACGTCATCTATTACTTCTACTACTATGGCTAACGCTTTAGCAATAAAGTAAAGTAATTACATGACGTTTATGTTGACACGCAGGTCATAAATAAATAAAGACAACTCCTATGGCTCCTGCCGGTTGTCATACTCATCGACATGCAAGTCGTGATTCCTATTACAAGAACATGATCATCTCATACATCCCATATATCATTCATCACATCCTTTGGCCATATCACATCACATAGCATACCCTGCAAAAACAAGTTAGACGTCCTCTAATTGTTGTTTGCATGTTTTACGTGGCTGCTATGGGTTTCTAGCAAGAATGTTTCTTACCTACGCAAAAACCACAACGTGATATGCCAATTGCTATGTACCCTTCATAAGGACCCTTTTCATCGAATCCGATCCGACTAAAGTGGGAGAGACAGACACCTACTAGCCACCTTATGCAACTAGTGCATGTCAGTCGGTGGAACCAGTCTCACGTAAGAGTACGTGTAAGGTCGGTCCGGGCCGCTTCATCCCACAATTCCACCGAATCAAGATTGGACTAGTAACGGTAAGCATATTGAACAAAATCAACGCCCACAACTACTTTGTGTTCTAGTCGTGCATAGAAACTACGCATAGACCTAGCTCATGATGCCACTGTTGGGGAACGTAGCATAAATTCAAAATTTTCCTACGTGTCACCAAGATCAATCTATGGAGTCATCTAGCAACGAGGGAGGAGTGGATCTACATACCCTTGTAGATCGCGCGCGGAAGCGTTCAAGAGAACGGGGTTGATGGAGTCGTACTCGTCGTGATCCAAATCACCGATGATCCTAGCGCCGAACGGACGGCACCTCCACGTTCAGCACACGTACGGAGCAGCGATGTCTCCTCCTTCTTGATCCATCAAGGGGGGAGGAGAGGTTGATGGAGATCCAGCAGCACGACGGCGTGGTAGTGGAAGTAGCGGGATTCCAACAGGGCTTCGCCAAGCGCTGCGGGAGGAGGGAGATGTGTCATGGGAGGGAGAGGGAGGCGCCAGGGCTTAGTTTGAGAGGCCCTTCTTCCCCCATTATATATAGGGAGCCTAGGGGGGGCGCCGGCCCTAGGAGATGCAATCTCCTAGGGGGGCGGCGGCCAAGGGAGGAATCCCTCCTCCCCAAGGCACCTAGAGGGTGCCTTCCCCTTTGAGGACTCTTCCTCTTTTTTATCTCTTGGCGCATGGGCCTCTTGGGGCTGGTGCCCTTGGCCCATGTAGGCCAAGGCGCACCCCCTACAGCCCATGTGGCCCCCGGGGCAGGTGGCCCCACCCGGTGGACCCCCGGGACCCTTCCGATGGTCCCTGTACAATACCGGTGACCCCGAAACTTGTCCCGACGGCCGAAATAGCACTTCCTATATATAATTCTTTACCTCCGGACCATTCCGGAACTCCTTGTGACGTCCGAGATCTCATCCGGGACTCCGAACAACTTTCGGGTTACCGCATACTAATATCTCTATAACCCTAGCGTCACCGAACCTTAAGTGTGTAGACCCTACGGGTTCGGGAACCATGCAGACATGACCGAGACGTTCTCTGGTCAATAACAAACAGCGGGATCTGGATACCCATGTTGGTTCCCACATGTTCCACGATGATCTCATCGGATGAACCACGATGTCGAGGACTTAATCAATCCCGTATACAATTCCCTTTGTCTATCCGTACAATACTTGCCCGAGATTCGATCGTCGGTATCCCGATACCTTGTTCAATCTCGCTACCGGCAAGTCTCTTTACTCGTTTCGTAACACATCATCCCGTGATCAACTCCTTGATCACATCGTGCAGATTATGATGATGTCCTACCGAGTGGGCCCAGAGATACCTCTCCATTTACACGGAGTGACAAATCCCAATCTCGATTCATGCCAACCCAACAGACACTTTCGGAGATACCTGTAGTGTACCTTTATAGCCACTCAGTTACGTTGTGATGTTTGGCACACCCAAAGTATTCCTACGGTATCCGGGAGTTGCACAATCTCATGGTTTAAGGAAATGATACTTGACATTAGAAAAGCTTTAGCATACGAACTACATGATCTTGTGCTAGGATTAGGATTGGGTCTTGTCCATCACATCATTCTCCTAATGATGTGATCCCGTTATCAATGACATCCAATGTCCATGGTCAGGAAACCGTAACCATCTATTGATCAACGAGCTAGTCAACTAGAGGCTTACTAGGGACATGGTGTTGTCTATGTATCCACACATGTATCTGAGTTTCCTATCAATACAATTCTAGCATGGATAATAAACGATTATCATGAACAAGGAAATATAATAATAACCAATTTATTATTGCCTCTAGGGCATATTTCCAACAATATGTTCTTTTCATCAAGATAAGCATATTTAAGATTATCAGGCAACGGTTTAAGCTCAAACACGGGATCATCCTTAGGTGGAGGAGGATCCCCTAGGATTTCAACACATAAATTGTGTTTCAGCATAGGTTCATGTTTAAAGAATACTTCATCTATTTCCCTTGTTTCATTCATAAACATATTGTTGACACCTGATTTTGGCAAGATATAGATTGCAATGAAGATGGTCTCGAGTGAACGGGATTTCAGCATGAAAAGATTCACATCGCCGAGTGGAACCACTTTGATGTTTCGGTTATATTCATTCGACTTTATCTTACGGACCGAAACTATACTCCGAGTGGCATAATTCAATGTTCCGAGTGGTTTTTGGCCAATCACGTCTTCAAGATGACCTCGGATGAAGGAGAACTCTTAAGGAATTGTCTTAGTCTCGTCGAGGCAATTGATTTTGATATATAAATCATCTCAATCCGAGTTCATATGCAAAAGTTAGAGGCAATACACTGCAGACCGAACCTCAACGGAAATATAGAGCGAGGTGCCAGACACTTGTCTCATAGGTTGTGCGAGTAATTCGGCCATCAAGACGGACTTCAATCGAAAAATCTTCAACACGGAAAAGTTTCGTCTCGTCGAGCCGATCGATTTTCATATATAACTCGTCTCAATCCGAGGTTGTATGAGGCCTGGAGAGACAAATCAAGATCGGGCTATATTTTCAGCCGGAAATCCGAGTGAAAAGTTTACCATCCGAGTGAAAGTTTACGGTCGAGTGAAAATTTACCGGTCGAGTGGAAGTTTGCTGACCGAATGAACTTATTATTATCCAAGTGGAAATATAGTCATCCGAGTGGAAATATGATCATCCGAGTGAAATTGTCGTCCAGGTGAAAATATTCCGAGTGAAAAGATTACCATCAGGACGAAAACTTGCCGATTGAATAAGATAGTGCCTTCCGAGTGGAAATATAGTCATCCGAGTGGAAATATAGTCATCAAAGTGGAAGATTGTCTTCCGAGTGAAAAAGTCCAATCGGACGATCCGAGTGAAAGTATCTAATATCCGAGTGGATGAGCTCAAGTCCGAGTTGAAATTGAACATGTGCTCGAAGTTTATCAAAATGACCTTGGATGAAGAAGTGTTCAATACAGAAGTTGTGTGTATCATCAAGACGGTAAACTTTGCTTTTGGAGTCATCATCATGAGAGATAATATATAGCCTACAAATTCACTACGAGACTCGGATAATCTAGTCTACTGCAAAACCGAGTCTGACTGGAAGATAAAGATGACCTCGAAAAGTATTCAAGATGGCCTTATTTGAAAAAGTGATCAACATGAGAGTTGTTCGTATCATCGAGGCGCATAAGTTTGATATTTGGGCTGTCTAGATCGGAGATCATATGCAAGCCCGGCGGCCCGCGCAAGAAGGAAGATAGAGTTTGGGGCCAGATTCAGACTGAATCCGAGTTGGAATAGAATTAGGACTCTAGGACGTGAATTGATGTAATTTTTCTTTTAAGGAAAGCCTAGATGAATCCTTTACTTGTATGGGAAGTCCAGCCGCCTCTTATATATGTTGGCGGTGATGGCCGATTGAACAACACACAATCGAACAAATCAATATACTACTTTTTCATCTACGTTTTATCTCTCCACCGTTTTTCTCTCTCGTTCTTCGCTGTTCTTCGTGTTTGAGAGCTGCGAATTCCGAAGCTCTAGGGGCGAGCGAATCGACCTAGGGCAGACCATAGCCGCCGCACTCCCTGACGGGGTCCCTCCCGGGGGTGTGGGGTTTTTGGGTCTGCAAAAGCGCCCATCGACTGTCTTGCGTATCGCGCTGTCGGTCGGGTCTCCTTCGACGTGAGCTGCGGTGCATCACCCCCGGCGTCGAGGGTACACGCGACGTGTTCATGTGTCAACACATATCATTCTCATGGTCTAGCAAATATTGTTCTAAAGGGTCACTAGGAGGTACGGCAATAGAAACAAGACCAATAATTTCATCCTTACTAGGCAATTCTTCTTCACGGTGTTGTTTACTAAATTTAGAGAAATTAAATTCATGAGTCATATCATCCAAGCCAATAGTAACAGTATTCTTTTCGCAGTCTATCGTAGCATCAACAGTGTTCAAGAAGGGTCTACCAAATATAATGGGACAAAAGCTATCTTGTGGGGAACTAAGAACAAGAAAAACAGCAGGATATTTAGTTTTCCCACACAAGACTTCAACATCTCTAACAATTCCCACTGCTGAAATAGTATCTCTATTAGCAAGTTTAATAGTAACATCAATTTCTTCTAACTCAACAGGTGCAATGTCATGCATAATTTCTTTGTATAAGTCAATAGGTATTGCAGTAGCACTAGCACCCATATCACATAAGCCATGATAACAATGATCTCCTATTTAAACAGAAATAACATGCATGCCTATCACAAGTCTAGGTTTATCTGTATCACGGGATTTAGCAATTCTAGCAGTTTCATCACAGAAATAAATAACATGCCCATCTATATTATCAGACAAGAGATCTTTGACAATAGCAATATTAGGTTCAACTTTAACTTGCTCAGGAGGTGTATATGTTTTAACATTGCTTTTACGAACCACAGTTGAAGCTTTAGCATGATCCTTTATCCTAATAGGGAAAGGTGGTTTCTCAACATAACAAGTAGGAACAATAGGATCATTATAAGTGACAGTATTTTCTTCAACTTTAATAGGTGCAGCTACTTTTACTTCTATGGGAGGATGATATTTAAACCACTTCTCCTTAGGAAGATCAACATAAGTAGCAAAAGATTCACAGAAAGAAGCTACTACCTCAGAATCAAGTCCATATTTAGTGCTAAACTTACGGAAAATATAGGTATCCATATAAGATTTAACACAATCAAACTTAGGTGTCATACCTGACTCCCTTACCTTTGTCGAGGTCCCAATCTTCAGAGTTCCATTTAACTCTATCCAATAAATCCCATCTAAATCCAACAATCTTCATCATAAAAGAGCCAGCACAAGAAGTATCGAGCATGGTGCGATTATTTTCAGAAAGCCGAGCATAAAATTTTTGAAGAATTGTTTCTCTTGGAAGCTCATCATTGGGGCATGAATATAACATTGATTTAAGCCTCCCCCAAGGTTGAGCGATGCTTTCTCCTTCGCGAGGCAAAAATTATATATATAATTGCGATCACGATGAACAAGATGCATAGGGTAATACTTTTGATGAAATTCCAATTTCAATCTTCTATAGTTCCATGATCCCATATCATCACATAGCCTATACCATGCCAATGCGTCTCCCTTTAAAGATAAAGGGAAGACCTTCGTCTTAGCAACATCATCGGGTATACCTGTAAGCTTAAATAATCCACAAACTTCATCCACATATATTAGGTGTTCATCAGGATGCTTTGTTCCATCTCCTGTAAAAGGGTTGGCTAGCAGTTTTTCTATCATACTCAAAGGATACTCATAAGGAATTTCATTTTCAATAGGTTCAGTAGGTTGAGGAGCAACTCTTTGCTCTACTGGTCGGGGTGAAGATACCCCGAACAAGCCCCTCGGAGGATTACTTTCCATAGTAACAAGTGACAGTAAATTTCAGCACACTATATAAATTTTCCTTACCAAATTCCACCTACCAAAGGCGCTTCACTCCCCAACAACGGCGCCAAAAAAGAGTCTTGATGACCCACAAGTATATGGGATCTATCATAGTCCTTTCGATAAGTAAGAGTGTCGAACCCAACGAGGAGCAGAAGGAAATGATAAGCGGTTTTCAGCAAGGTATTCTCTGCAAGTACTGAAATAAGTGGTAACATATAGTTTTGTGATAAGATAACTTGTAACGAGCAACAAGTAACAAAAGTAAATAAAGTGCAGCAAGGTGGCCCAATCCTTTTTGTAGCAAAGGACAAGCCTGGACAAACTCTTATATAAGGAAAAGCGCTCCCGAGGACACAGGGAATATCGTCAAGCTAGTTTTCATCACATTCATATGATTCGCGTTTGGTACTTTGATAATTTGACATGTGGGTGGACCGGTGCTTGGGTGCTGTTCTTACTTGAACAAGCATCCCTCTTATGATTAACCTCTATTGCAAGCATCTGCAACTACAACAAAACTATTAAGGTAAACCTAACCATAGCATGAAACATATGGATCCAAATCAGCCCCTTACGAAGCAACGCATAAACTTGGGTTTAAGCTTATGTCACTCTAGCAACCCATCATCTACTTATTACTTCCCAATGCCTTCCTCTAGGCCCAAATAATGGTGAAGTGTTATGTAGTCGACGTTCACATAACACCACTAGAGGCTAGACAACATACATCTTATCAAAATATCGAACGAATACCAAATTCACATGACTACTAATAGCAAGACTTCTCCCTTGTCCTCAGGAACAAACGTAACTACTCACAAAGCATAAACATGTTCATAATCAGAGGGGTATTAATATGCATATAGGATCTGAACATATGATCTTCCACCAATTAAACCGACTAGCATCAACTACAAGGAGTAATTAACACTACTAGCAACCTACTAGCACCAATCCCGAACTTGGAGACAAGAATTGGATACAAGAGATGAACTAGGGTTTCGAGATGAGATGGTGTTGATGAAGATGTTGATGGAGATTGCCCTCTCCCGATGAGAGGAGCATTGGTGATGACGATGGCGATGATTTCCCCCTCCGGGAGGGAAGTTTCCCCAGTAGAACAACTCTACCAGAGCTCTAGATTGGATCTGCCAAGGTTTCGCCTCGTGGCGGCGGAGTTTCATCTCGAAAGGTTGCTTTTATTATTATTTTTCTCGACGAAAGACTTCATATAGGAGAAGATGGTCATCGGAGAGCCACCAGGGGGCCCACGAGGTAGGGGGCTTTCCCCCCACCCTCGTGAGCAGGGTGTGGGCCCCCTAGTCTTCATCTTTGGCAAGGATTTTTCATTATTTATTATAAGGTGTTCCATGGAGTTTCAGAACTTTTGGAGTTGTGCAGAATAGGTCTCTATATTTGCTCCTTTTCCAGCCCGGAATTCCAGCTGCCGGCATTCTCCCTCCTTATGTAGACCTTGTAAAATAAGAGGGAATAGCCGTAAGTATTATGACATAATGTGAAATAACAGCCCATAATGCAATAAGTATCAATATAAAAGCATGATGCAAAATGGACGTATCAGTGAGCTAAAGTTCTTCCTTGGTCTTCAAATCCATCAGCAAAGGAATGGCATCTTCATATCTCAAGAAAAATACATCAAGTAAATACATCAACGTTCAACTACATCAACCGCGTTAATAAACGCTTCCGCTTTCGGTCTATGAGGGTACGTGGACATATTCTGCCCTCTCGTTGCTACGCATCTCCTAGTTAGATCTTGCATGATCGTAGGAATTTTTTTGAATTACTACGTTCCCCAACAGAAAAGAGAGAAGGGGCAATTTTACTATCCATTTGCCACACTTGTGCTTCAAAGTAGCACCATGATCTTCATGATAGATACTCTCCTATGATATCACTTTCATATACTAGTGGGAAATTTTCATTATAGAACTTGGCTTGTATATTCTAATGATGGGCTTCCTCAAATTGCCCTAGGTCTTCGTGAGCAAGCGAGTTGGATGCACACCCACTTAGTTTTCCTTTTGAGCTTTCATAAACTTATAGCTCTAGTGCATCCGTCGCATGGCAATCCCTACTAACTCACATTGATATCTATTAATGGGAATCTCCAAAGCTCGTTGATACGCCTAGTTGATGTGAGACTGATACGTCCATTTTGCATCATGCTTTTATATCCATATTTATTGCATTATGGGCTGTTATTACACATTATGTCACAATACTTATGCCTATTCTCTCTTATTTTACAAGGTTTACATAAAGAGGGAGAATGCCGACAGCTGGGATTCTAGGCTGGAAAAGGAACAAATATTAGAGACCTATTCTGCACAGCTCCAAAAGTCCTGAAACTTCATGGAAGATGTTTTCCAAATATATAAAAAATATTGAGCGAAAGAAACTCACCAGGGGGGCACACCCTGCCCACGAGGGTGGGGGCACGCCCTACCCCCCTGGGCGCGCCCCCCTACCTCGTGGGCCCCCTGGTGGCCCTCCGGTGGCCATCTTCTGCTATATGGAGTCTTTCAGTGGGAAAAAAATCATAAGCCATCTTCTCGGACGAAACTCCGCCGCCATGAGGTGGAACCTTGGCGGAACCAATCTAGGGCTCTGGCGAAGCTGTTCTGCCGGGGAAACTTCCCTCCCGGAGGGGGAAATCATGGCCATCATCATCACCAACGCTCCTATCATCGGGAGAGGGCAATCTCCATCAACATCTTCATCAGCACCATCTCATCTCAAAACCCTAGTTCATCTCTTGTATCCAATTCTCATCTCCAAGTCCGGGATTGGTGCTAGTAGGTTGCTAGTAGTGTTAATTACTCCTTGTAGTTGATGCTAGTTGGTTTAATTGGTGGAAGATCTTATGTTCAGATCCTATATGCATATTAATACCCCTCTGATTATGAACATGTCTATGCTTTGTGAGTAGTTACTTTTGTTCCTGAGGACATGTGAGAAGTCTTGCTATTAGTAGTCATGTGAATTTGGTATTCATTCGATATTTTGATGAGATGTATGTTGTCTCTCCTCTAGTGGTGTTATGTGAACGTCGACTACATGACACTCCACCATTATTTGGGCCTAGAGGAAGGCATTGGGAAGTAATAAGTAGATGATGGGTTGCTAGAGTGACAAAAGCTTAAACCCTAGTTTATGCGTTGCTTCATAAGGGGCTGATTTGGATCCATATGTTTTATGCTATGGTTAGGTTTACCTTAATACTTTTGTTGTATTTGCGGATCCTTGCAATAGAGGTTAATCATAAGTGGGATTGAGGGAGTCCTGGATTAGGGGGTCTCCGAACAGCCGGACTATATCCTTTGGCCGGACTGTTGGACTATGAAGATACAAGATTGAAGACTTCATCTCGTGTTCGGAGGGGACTCTACTTGGCGTGGAAGGCAAGCTAGGCAATACGGATATGGATATCTCCTCCTTGTAACCGACCTTGTGTAACCCTAACCCTCTCCGGTGTCTATATAAACCAGAGGGTTTTAGTGCGTAGGACAACAGACAATCATACCATAGGCTAGCTTCTAGGGTTTAGCCTCTCTGATCTCGTGGTAGATCTACTCTTGTACTACCCATATCATCAATATTAATCAAGCAGGACGTAGGGTTTTACCTCCATCAAGAGGGCCCGAACCTGGGTAAAACATTGTGTCCCCTGCCTCCTGTTACCATCCGGCCTAGACGCACAGTTCGGGACCCCCTACACGAGATTCGCCGGTTTTGACACCGACATTGGTGCTTTCATTGAGAGTTCCTCTGTGTCATCGCCGTTAGGCTTGATGGCTCCTACTATCATCGATAGCGATGCGGTCCAGGGTGAGACTTTTCTCCCCGGACAGATCTTCGTGCTCGGCGGCTTTGCACTGTGAGCCAATTCGCTTGGCCATCTGGAGCAGATGGAAAGTTATGCCCCTGGCCACCAGGTCAGGTTTGGAAGCTTAAACTACACGGCTGATATCCGTGGAGATTTGATCTTCGACGGATTCGAGCCTCTGCCTTGTGTGCCACGCGGTCACGATGAGCATGACTTAGCTCTCCCATCGGACAGTGTTAAGGAGATCGCACCGGTAGCCGGTCCGACCCTCAATTTGGAGCCAGTTGCGCCTTCCGCGGATGGGTGGATGGACCCCGCCATGAAGGCCTTACCCTCAGCGGAGATTGAGCCAAACATCGACCTTGCCTTGCACGAGAGCCGTGTTGTTAAACTGTCGGATCCTTCTCCGGCCACGGACTCCGAACTGCCTACGTCCGTTCCTATCGAATCCGATTGGGTGCCGATAATGGAGTTTACCTCCGCGGATATTTTTCAGCACTCGCCCTTTGGCGACATACTGAACTCATTAAGGTCTCTCTCCTTGTTAGGAGAATCCTGGCCGAATTATGTCCGGCGCGACTGGGATGCGAACGACGAAGAAATTCGAGGCCCACCCACCACCCACTTGGTAGCCACTGTCGATGACTCAACCGACATGCTCGACTTCGACTCCGAAGACATCGACGGTATGGACGATGATGCGGGAGGCGAAGAGGAACCACCGCCCACAGGGCACTGGACGACCACCTCATCATATGACGTATACATGGTGGACACACCAAAAGAAGACGACGACGAGGAACGGAAGGACGCAACGAAGGCTTGTCCCCTCGAGAAGTAGTCAAAGCGGCGGCGTAAGTGCCGTCCCAAATCCCGCCTCGGCAGAAATAACGATCATACATACCCAGCGTTGGAGCAGGGCGAACCACTGCCGGACCACGGCAATACGGAGAATCAAACCGAACAAACCAATTCTGTCAAAGATAATAGTCCGGATGACATAATGCCGGACAGGCACCCGGAGCAGCAGAATGCCCGTCAAAGACTTGTTGCCACCGCGAGGAGTCTGAAAAAGCAGAAGCAAAGGCTCAAGGCTGTGCAGGACACACTCCAAATCAGATGGAGTAAAGTACTCAACACAGCAGCGAAGTATGGTGGTAATCGCCCCACCAAGAGCTACCCGAAGCGGAAGTTGCTACCCGAATTCGATGAGGAGGCCATAGATCCCCCACAACCAAAAATCAAAACGGCCACCTTGCCGGATAGACGACCTCACGGCCAACATGGAGCGGCAAACAACGCCACTCACAAGCCAATACGCGATCCACACGAGGGCTCGCACCAAAAGGACGGTGCAACCAAATCCATCTATGGACCACGCAAGCACGCCCCAGCATAAGATGTAACACAACAAACATCAAAACAATGCGGTAGACCCAGATATAGGGGTGCTGCACACCCCCTATGTTTCACCGATGAGGTGCTGGACCATGAATTTCCAGAGGGATTCAAACCCGTAAACATAGAGGCATACGACGGAACAACAGACCCTGGGGTCTGGATTGAGGACTATATCCTCCATATCCATATGGCTCGAGGAGATGATCTCCACGCCATCAAGTACTTACCCCTCAAGCTCAGTGGGCCGGCTCGGCACTGGCTTAAAAGCCTCCCCGAAAACTCCATTGGAAGCTGGGAAGAGCTCGAAGACGCTTTTCGGGCAAATTTTCAAGGGACTTATGTCCGACCCCCGGATGCGGACGATTTGAGTCATATAACTCAACAGCACGGAGAGTCAGCCCAAAAGCTTTGGAACAGGTTTCTTGCTAAGAAGAACCAAATAGTTGACTGCCCGGACGCCGAAGATTGGCAACTTTTAAGCATAGCGTCCGCGACGAATGGCTTGCCAGACACCTCGGCCAAGAAAAGTCGAGAACAATGGCAGCATTAACAAGCCTCATGACCCGCTTTTGCATGGGTGAGGACAGCTGGCTAGCCAGATGCAGCACCAGCGACCCAAGCACATCCGAAGTTAGAGATGAAAACGGGAAATCATGACGCAGCAAAAATAATAAGCGTCGGAATAAAGAAGACAGCCCGAAGAGCACGACGGTAAACGCCAGATTCCGGTGCTCTCGGCCAGGTCAACAAAAGCCGCCCTCTAAAGGCGCCAGAGATGAACTGTCCAGCCTGAACAAAATTCTGGACCAGGTTTGTCAGATCCATAGCACCCCTGGTAAACCCGCTAATCATACCCACAGAGAATGTTGGGTCTTCAAGCAGTCCGGCAAGCTCAACGCCGTACACAAGGGGGAGGATACACCAAGCGAAGATGAGGATGAGCCTCTCAAGCAAGACACTGGGGAACAAAAGAAGTTTCCATCAGAAGTCAAAACAGTCAACGTATTACACGTGATCAAGGGAAGCAAAGCGGCCCTCCCAGATAAATATGCCAAGGGCCTATCATCGTGAAACCCTGCCACTCGTCATCTCAACCGGTCACTTTCGACCATCGTGATTACTCAGCAAGTATCCGGCGGGCAGGATGGGCTCCCCTGGTATTAGACCCAATAATTGACGGATACCACTTTGCACGAGTCCTGATGGACGGTGGCAGCAGTTTAAACCTGATATACCAGGATACAATCCGCGAAATGGGGATAGACCCAACGAAAATTTGCCATAGCAACACTACCTTTAAAGGAGTAACGCCAGGCCTAGGGGCTCACTGCATGGGCTCCCTGCTACTAAAGGTTATATTTGGCTTCCCCGATAACTCCCGTAGCGAACATTTAACCTTCCACATTGCTCCGTTCCAATGCGGTTATCAAGCACTACTTAGACACGAAGCTTTTGCCCACTTTAATGCAATACCGCATTATGCTTCCCTCACACTCAAGATGCCCGGTCCACATGGCATCATTACAGTGAACGGAAGTATTAAGAGATCTTTGCACGCCGAAGAGAATGCGACTGCCTTGGCAGCCGCACACTAAAAACGGCCTCACCAACTAAAGCATTTGATAGGTCGTCAAGACCACGGACGCGGTTAGACGAGTCTAGCGCTGCTATATGTAATTTGTACCAGATTGATGGCCACACCCCTATTACAAATACAAGGGGCTCAACGCGCGCAGACAAGTGGCAATTTCTACTCATTTCTAGTTATACATGGTTTCTTTAAAAACTATCTTTTTGCACGACAACTTTTTCACCTAAGTTCCTCTCTTTTACAGATGATCATCGTGCTACACCCGTCCAGGATACGGCACAACGGAGACACAGGCACAGACGTGCAGCAGGGACCCACTCCAAGGATTCTTTTTAGATTAAGACCCTGCGTAAACCTTTTTTACTGTCTCTTGTTGATACACATCCCTCGAATTCTCAGTACAATTGAGAAGGATGCTGACGTCTTGGCATGTGGCCACGTCAGAGTAATGCGCGTACCTAGACACAAGGGGCTTCTTACAAAGGGCACTATTTAGGCCCGGTCTATACCATAAAGACCGAATACCTTATGGAATGTTCGGCGTCGCGAGTTTGTCCTTATATGCATCAGCTCCGAATCATTGTCTTTGGTCAAATGTTGGGTTTGACCGGCTCCTGTGTTTTGGTGCCTTACGTTCCGCTTTATCGGCTAAGGCAGCACCAGGAGAACTACTGCAATTGTGCCCTGGTTCATCCGGACGAGCACCTCAGTAGAGAAAGCCGAAAACTGACTGTCATGATATAGCATGAGACTGGTCAACCACTCGATGACCTATCGGAATGTTAGAATTCCTCCACCTTAACGAAGGGCTGTTTTCCGGCCAGGCATGTACGCACCCCGAGATCGGGAGAGTGCGGAGCCACCAGGGGCTATCTAGTAGCCCCACTGTCAAACTCCTATGGCTAAGTGAAAGTGTTAAAGCATTATAGTCCGGTTGCCTCGTTCACTGCGCCATCACCTCCTTTATAGGACCAAGATGTTGGGTTAACTGTGAACATGTGTTTTTTGCGAGCACCTCCGCATTATATGCGTGGGGGTTGAAGCCAACGACTGCAATCTTTCAGGTTATATACATATATACATAAACGGCCGCACAGGAGGCATCACATTACTTTCCGGTAAAAGTATAAATATAGCCTTACTATATTTCATAAAAACATTGTGTTTACAATGGGAATACATGTCATTCAAACATAATATTCTTCGAGCACTGGGACTCTATCAAACGAGCACCCTCAAGAACCTCTTCAAAATAGTGATCGGCAGCTACTCGGCCCATGGCCGAAGCTTGTGTCGCGACAGTGGTAGCATCCATCTCTGCCTGGTATGCCTTGACACGGGCAAAGGCCATCCGCGAGCCTTCTATGCACGCCGACCTCTTCATCGCATTGATGCGCGGCCCCGCGCCAAGGAACTGCTGCACTAAGCTGAAATAGTTGTTCGGCTTCGGCTTCTCCGGCCACAACTGATCTATAACAGATCTCATGGCGAGTCCGAACAACCTATTAAGTTTGGCCCATTCGGCTAGCTGTTCAGTCAAGGGAAGCGGACGCTCTGGAACGTTGAATTGCGACCAGAATAGCTTGTCCACTTCACGACCTGATTGATCTTGGAAGTATTCAACTGCATCGACAGCGCTCGCCGCCAAGTCCATATATGCGTCTGCCGAACTCCACAGCCAATCTAGAGGGGCATACCGCGGATCTCCGAACTTCCTCCGCAGTAGAAAGGGCTTCCCAGCCGCAATATCCCCGGCTTCGCGCATCTCCTCCTTCTTCGCCCTCATAGCAGAGCGACTGTCTTTGGTCACCATAGTGGCCTTCTCCAGGTCCGCTTCCTTCACTCGGTTCTCCTCTTCAAGGAACTGGCAACGGTCGGCAGTGCCTTTTAATTCTACGACCATCTTGGCCATCTTTTGTTTGCTTTCGCAATCGGCGGCCTTCTCAGCTCTTAAGTCCTCGGCCGCCTTCAAAGCAGCTGCAATACTAACCCTCGCTTGTTCCTTGGCTCAGGCGAGCTCCGCCCGAAGGGTCTCCACGGTGGTAGCTCCGTCTGCAGTCACAACATATTAAAGATACTAGCATCATGCTGCTCTTATTGTGTGACATTCACCAGAAAACATTACTTACCCTGTGATTCGTCAAGCCGCTTGTTAACAAGCTCGATGTCAGCGTCTGCCGCATCCAGTTGCCGTTTTAATTCGGCAAACTCACTAGTTCGACTAGCCACTAGAGCTTCCACCACCTGCACATAAAGGCAGTCTGGTTATTGCCTGGGACTATGATCCTCTATTCGTCGCCGTTCTCGACGACAACCAGAGTCTCAGGGGCTACTATCTACACAGGGCACACCTAACATGTGCGGTACTATCACATATTATCTCATGTACCTCAAAGCCTGTCAGTAGACACATAAAGGCTTCATGTAATCCGCTTTCGGCGGACGAAATTCTCTCCATCACCGTACCCATCAGCGTACGTTGTTCTTCTGAGATGGCCGCTCGCCCCACCAGCTCCCTCAGAACGTCCGACCGCATACCAGACGGTGTTGGACTCTTTTGTTTGCTCTCTTCGAGAGCTGAACGCTGGGGACTTCGGGGGTCTATGGGATTATCTTCTGACCTCACCGGATCCGGAGAGGCCCTCCGTGACGACACTTCGGGGTTGCCCGCTTCTTGAACAGAGGAGTCCGGGGGAGGCGTTTCGCTCTCCATCATCTCCGGAAGAAGATCCCCTGAAGACGAGCTCAGCTGAGAGGGGCTAAGACCCGAACTGCAAGATATATGCGGCGGTTATTTTCTCAGAGGAAAGATGGTATACCTTCACTATTAAAGTATTTTTTGGATCACTTACGACTCGTTGGAGGGCTGATCCGCCCGCGGACTTTGTGCGGCAAGAGCACCCCCCGAGGCAGGACCCTCTGTTGGAGACTTCTTCTCCCGTTTGGAGGCCTTGACTTTCGGATCCTCAGAAGCAGTCCTCTTCCTCCCCCGGTTATCCTCCTTTATGGACGCGCTCATTCCCTCGGTTGGAACTGGCAGCGATGGGGCCCGCTTACGCACATATAATTCCCCCCTGTATCTTCCTTCGAGGGCTTCGGGCAAGGTGCGAGCTCGAGCATCTTTTCCAAAACCGGATTTTCCAAACCCTCAGGGAGGGGGGCCAAACACCTAATCATCTTCGCCTTTGTTAGCCAGTCCTGGTCAAAGAGCGATCTCTCAGAAATAACTTCATGAATAAAAGACGGTGTGTTCGGCTAGAGGATTTCTTACTTGTTCGGCGGCGCGGTTACTGCTCAGGCCCACGTCCTCGGCAGTATCCGGACACTCTATTTGAGGTCCAAATAATGACTTGTACATCTCCTCGTGCGTCAGGCCGAGGAAACTTTGAATGGCACGTGGTCCTTCTGGGTTGAACTCCCACAAGCGAAGGGGCCGGCGTTTGCAAGGCTGGACTCGACGAACCAGCATAACTTGCATTACCACAACCAAATTAAAATCTCCCTCGAAGAGATCTTGAATGCGGCTTTGCAATATAGGCACGTCCTTGGCTGGACCCCAGCTCAGACCTCTGCTAATCCATGACATCAGTTGTGGTGGGGGGCCGAGCGGAAAGCGGGGGCAGCCGCCCACTTGGCACTTCTAGGAGCCGTGACGTAAAACCACTCCCGTTGCCATAATTCGGACACCTCTGGAAGGAACCTTTCAGCCACGGAGCTCCTGCCATCTTGCCTATTGACGCGCCTCCGCACACTGCATGTTGCCCCTCGATCATCTTCGGCTTCACTTCAAAGGTCTTGAGCCACAGGCCGGAGTGAGGGGTAATGCGGAGCAAGACCTCACACACGACAATAAATGTCGAGATGTGGAGAAAGGAGTCCGGAGCAAGATCGTGGAAATCTAGCCCGTAATAGAACATCAAACCCCTGACGAAGGGATCCAGAGTGAGGCCTAGGCCTCAGAGGAAGTGGGAGACGAACACGACGTTCTCGTCGGGTTCAGGAGTGGGGACAACCTGCCCTTGAGCAGGCAGCCGATGCGAAACCTCAGCGGTCCGGTATCTGGCCTCCCTCAACTTCTTCATATCCTCTTCCGTGACGGAGGAGGGCATCCACCGGCCTTGAAGGCTGGATCCGGACATGATTGAAGATCTGGAGCACCTGACCTGGGCTTTGGGTGTTAGAACTCGAGGCGGGGGAGGGGTTCGATTGAGCACGAGAGGGAAAAAGCGAAAACCTTGTCCCTTTATAAAGAGGGTGAATATCAAGTGTCCTCTCCGTAGCCGTTTGGGACTTACCTATAATCTAGGAGTTCTAGACACGGTTGGGTTACCCACGACCATATTAATGAGAATCTCGTAATTGGGGGAACATGATCTCTGCTTTGACAAGACATGTCAAGAAACCTCCTCGCGTTATGTGTGGAGCTGATTGAAGAAAAACGGTTCGAATAATCACTGGGCCATGACAATAATGTCATACTGTCAAAATAAGTCAGCAAATTAGATCTGCGAAAATACCATTCTCTCTACGGAAGTATGTGGAACTTATGTTGCAGGGTCGGACACTATCCTCGTATTCAAATTCTTCTATCATGTATTCGGAGGAGGAACCCGCCTTGCAATGCCGAAGACAATACTGCGTGCCGGACTCATCGTCATTGAAGCCTGGCCCAGGGGCTACTGAGGGAGTCCTGGATTAGGGGGTCTCCGGACAACCGGACTATATCCTTTGGCCGGACTGTTGGACTATGAAGATACAAGATTGAAGACTTCGTCTCATGTCCGGAGGGGACTCTAGTTGGCGTGGAAGGCAAGCTAGGCAATACGGATATGGATATCTCCTCCTTTGTAACCTACCTTGTGTAACCCTAACCCTCCCCGGTGTCTATATAAACCGGAGGGTTTTAGTCCGTAGGACAACATACAATCATACCATAGGCTAGCTTCTAGGGTTTAGCCTCTCTGATCTTGTGGTAGATCTACTCTTGTACTACCCATATCATCAATATTAATCAAGCAGGACATAGGGTTTTACCTCCATCAAGAGGGCCCAAACCTGGGTAAAACATTGTGTCCCCTGCCTCCTGTTACCATCCGGCCTAGACGCACAGTTCGGGACCCCCTACCCGAGATCCGCCGGTTTTGACACCGACGGGGATGCTTGTCCAAGTAAGGGCAGCACCCAAGCACCGGTTCACCCACATACCAAATTATCAAAGTACCAAACGCGAATCATATGAACGTGATGAAAACTAGCTTGATGATATTCCCATGTGTCCTAGGGAGCGCTTTACATCTTATAAGAGTTTGTCCAGGCTTGTCCTTTTCTATAAAAAGGATTGGGCTACCTTGCTGCACCTTATTTACTTTTGTTACTTGTTGCTCGTTACAAATTATCTTATCACAAAACTATCTGTTACCACTTATTTCAGTACTTGCAGAGAATACCTTGCTGGAAACCATTTATCATTTCCTTCTGCTCCTCGTTGGGTTCGACACTCTTACTTATCGAAAGGACTATGATAGATCCCCTATACTTCTGGGTCATCAAGACTCTTTTCTGGCGCCATTGCCAGGGAGTGAAGCGCCCTTGGTAGGTGGAATTTGGTAAGGAAAAATTTATATAGTGTGCTGAAATTTACTGTCACTTGTTACTATGGAAAGTAATCCTCTGAGGGGCCTGTTCGGGGTATCTTCACCCCGACCAGTAGAGCAAAGAGTTGCTCCTCAACCTATTGAACCTACTGAAAATGAATATGAAAATGAAAATACTTGCTTTGAAGTTCCTGCGGGTATGATAGAAAAACTGCTAGCTAATCCTTTTTTAGGAGATGGAACAAAACATCCTGATGAACATTTGATATATGTGGATGCAGTTTGTGGATTATTTAAGCTTGCAGGTGTACCCGGAGATGTTGTTAAGAAGAAGCTCTTCCCCTTATCTTTGAGGGGAGATGCATCGACATAGTATAGGCTATGTGATGATATGGGGTCTTGAAATTACAAACGATTGAAATTGGAATTTCATCATAAGTTTTATCCTATGCATCTTGTTCATCGTGATCGCAATTACATATATAATTTTTGGCCTCGTGAAGGAGAAAGCATCGCTCAAGCTTGGGGGAGGCTTAAATCAATGTTATATTCATGCCACAATCATGAGCTCTGCTACGTCTTGAGCTTGCGTTGGTTTTCCCCGAAGAGGAAGGGATGATGCAGCAGAGTAGCGTAAGTATTTCCCTCAGTTTTTTAGAAGCAAGGTATCAATCTAGTAGGAGGCCACGCTCAAGTCCCTCGTACCTGCACAAAGCAATAGATACTCGCAACCAACGCGATTAGGGGTTGTCAATCCCTTCACTTATGAGAGTGAGATCTGATAGATATAATATTTTTGGTATTTTTGGTATAAAGATGCAAAGTAAAAAGTAAAGGCAAAGTAAAAAAGCAAAGCAAGATTAAAGTAATGGAGATTGATATGATGAGAATAGACCCGGGGGCCATAGGTTTCACTAGTGGCTTCTCTCAAGAGCATAAGTATTCTACGGTGGGTGAACAAATTACTGTTGAGCAATTGACAGAATTGAGCATAGTTATGAGAATATCTAGGCATGATCATGTATATAGGCATCACGTCCATGACAAGTAGACCGAAACGATTCTGCATCTACTACTATTACTCCACTCATCGACCGTTATCTAGCATGCATCTAGAGTATTAAGTTAAAAACAGAGTAACGCCTTAAGCAAGATGACATGATGTAGAGAGATAAATTCATGCAATATGAAATAAACCCCATCTTGTTATCCTCAATGGCAATGATACAATACATGTCTTGCTGCCCCTTCTGTCACTGGGAAAGGACGCCGCAAGATCGAACCCAAAGCCTAGCACTTCTCCCATGGAAAGAACTACCAATCTAGTTGGCCAAACCAAACGGATAATTCGAAGAGACTTGCAAAGATAACCAATCATACATAAAAGAATTCAGAGAAGATTCAAATATTATTCATAGATAGACTTGATCATAAACCCACAATTCATCGGTCTCAACAAACACACCGCAAAAAGAAGATTACATCGAATCGATCTCCACAAGAGAGCGGGAGAACTTTGTATTGAGATTCAAAGAGAGAGAAGAAGCCATCTAGCTACTAAGTATGGACCCGAAGGTCTGAGGTAAACTACTCACACTTCATCGGAGGGGCTAGGATGATGTAGAAGCCCTCCGTGATGATGGCCCTCTTCCGGTGGAGCTCCAGAACAAGTCCCAAGATGGGATCTCATGGATACAGAAAGTTGTGGCGGTGGAATTAGGTTTTTGGCTCCTGTTCTGATTGTTTGGGGGTACATGTGTATATATAGGAGGAAGAAGTACGTCGGTGGAGCACCGAGGGGCCCACGAGACAGGGGGCGCCCCCACCCTCGTGACCTCCTCTTTGACTCCCTGGAGTAGGGTCCAAGTCTCCTGGATCACGTTCGGTGAGAAAATCAAGTTCCCGAAGATTTTATTCCGTTTGGACTCCGTTTGATATTCTGTTTCTCCGGAACACTGAAATAGGCAAAAAAGAGCAATTCTGGGCTGGGCCTCCGGTTAATAGGTTAGTCCCAAAAATAATATAAAAGTGGAAAATAAAGCCCAATATAGTCCAAAACAGTAGATAATATAGCATGGAGCAATCAAAAATATAGATACGTTGGAGACGTATCAGGCATCCCCAAGCTTAATTCCTGCTCGTCCTCGAGTAGGTAAATGATAAAAAGAGAATTTTTGATGCGGAGTGCTACTTGGCATAATTTCAATGCAAATCTTCTTAATTGTGGTATGAATATTCAGATTAGAAAGATTCAAGACAAAAGTTTATATTGACATAAAAATAAAAATACTTCAAACATACTAACAAAGCAATTATGTCTTCTCAAAATAACATGGACAAAGAAAGTTATCCCTACAAAATCATATAGTCTGGCTATGCTCCATATTCAGCACACAAAGTATTTAAATCATGCACAACCCCGATGACAAGCCAAGCAATTGTTTCATACTCTAACTTTTTCAAAACTTTTTCAATCTTCACGCAATACATGAGCGTGAGCCATGGATATAGCACTATAGGTGGAATAGAATGGTGGTTGTGGAGAAGACAAAAAGGAGGGGAAGATAGTCTCACATCAACTAGGTGTATCAACGGGCTATGGAGATGCCCATCAATAGATATCAATGTGAGTGAGTAGGGATTGCCATGCAACGGATGCACTAGAGCTATAAATGTATGAAAGATCAACAAAAGAAACTAGTGGGTGTGCATCCAACTTGCTTGCTCACGAAGACCTAGGGCACTTGAGGAGGCCCATCATTGGAATATACAAGCCAAGTTCTATAATGTAAAATTCCCACTAGTATATGAAAGTGACAACATATGAGACACTCTATATGAAGAACATGGTGCTACTTTGAAGCACAATATATGAGACTCGCTATATCATGGTGCTACTTTGAAGCACAAGTGTGGAAAAAAAGATAGTAGCATTGCCCCTTTTTTTGGCCTTCTTTTTTTCTTTGGCCTTTCTTTTTTTGGGGACAATGCTCTATTGAATGATGATCATCACACTTTTATTTATTTACAACTCAATGATTACAACTCGATTCTAAAACAAAGTATGACTCTATATGGATGCCTCCGGTGGTGTACCGGGATATGCAATGAATCAAGAGTGACAAGTATGAAAAAATTATGAACGATGGCTTTGCCACAAATACTATGTCAACTACATGATCATGCTAAGCAATATGAAAATGATGAATGTGTCATGATGAACTAGATGGTGGAAAGTTGCATGGCAATATATCTCAGAATGGCTATGGAAATGCCATAATAGGTAGGTATGGTGGCTGTTTTGAGGAAAGTATATGGTAGGTGTATGATACCGGCGAAAGGTGTGCGGTATTTAGAGAGGCTAGCAAAGGTCGAAGGGTGAGAGTGTGTATAATCCATGGACTCAACATTAGTCATAAAGAACTCACATACTTATTGCAAAAATCTAGAAGTTATCAAAGCAAAGTATTACACGCATGCTCCTAGGGGGATAGATTGGTAGGAAAAGACCATCGCTCGTCCCCGACCGCCACTCATAAGGAAGACAATCAATAAATAAATCATGCTCCGACTTCATCACATAGCGGTTCACCATACGTGCATGCTACGGGAATCACAAACTTTGACACAAGTATTCTTTAAATTCACAACTGCTCAACTAGCATGACTTCAATATTATCACCTCCATATCTCAAAACAATTATCATGCTTCAATCTTTTCTTAGTATTCACACACTCAAAAGAAAGTTTCACAAATCTTGAATACCAAGCATATTATTATTAAGAAAATTACCATGCTATTAAGAGACTCTCAAAATAATTTAAGTGAAGCATGAGAGATCAATAGTTTCTTTAAAACAAATCCAGCACCGTGCTCTAAAAGATCTAAGTGAAGCACATAGAGCAAAATTATAACGCTAAAAAGATATAAGTGAAGCACATAGAGCAAAATTATCTAACTCAAAAGATATAAGTGAAGCACATAGAGCAAAACTACTTAGCTCAAAAGATATAAGTGAAGCACATAGAGCAAAATCATCTAACTCAATAGATATAAGTGAAGCACATAGAGCAAAACTACTTAGCTCAAAAGATATAAGTGAAGCACATAGAGTATTCTATCAAATTTTAATTCATGTATGGCTCTCTCAAAAGGTGTGTAAAGCAATGATGATGGTGGCATACTAAGACACAAAGACACAAATAATACAAGACGCTCCAAGCAAAACACATATCATGTTGGTGAATAAAAATATAGCTCCAAGTAAATTACCGATGGAAGTGGACGAAAGAGGGGATGCCTCCCGGGGCATCCCCAAGCTTTGACTTTGTGGTGTCCTTGGATTATCTTGGGGGTTCCATGGGCATGCCCAAGCTTAGGCTCTTGCCACTCCTTGTTCCATGATCCATCAAAAGAATTCACCCAAAACTTGAAAACTTCACAACACAAAACTCAAAATAGAAAACTCGTGAGCTCCGTTAGCGAAAGAAAACAAAAGGCCACTTCAAGGTACTGTAATGAACTCATTATTTATTTATATTGGTGTTAAACCTACTGTATTCCAACTTCTCTATGGATTATAAACTATTTTACTAACCATAGATTCATCAAAATAAGCAAACAACACACGAAAAAACAGAATCTGTCAAAAACAGAACAGTCTGTAGTAATCTGTAGCTAGCGCAAGATCTGGAACCACAAAAATTCTAAAATAAATTTCTGGACGTGATTAATTTATCTATTAATAATCTTCAAAAATAATTAACTAAATATCACTCTTAAAATAAAAATGACAGCAGTTCTCGTGAGCGCTAAAGTTTCTGTTTTTTACAGCAAGTTCAACAAGACTTTCCCCAAGTCTTCCAAATGGTTCTACTTGGCACAAACACTAATTAAACACAAAAAACACAACCAAAACAGAGGCTATATAATTTATTTATTACTAAACAGGATCAAAAATCAAGGAATAAAAATAAAATTGGGTTGCCTCCCAACAAGCGCTATCGTTTAACGCCCCTAGCTAGGCATAAAAGCGAGGATAGATCTAAGTATTGCCATCTTTGGTAGGCAATCCATAAGTGGATCTCATGATAGTTTCATATGGTAATTTTATTTTGTTTCTTGGAAAGTGTTCCATGCCATTTTTTAATGGAAATTGAAATCTAATATTCCCTTCCTTCATATCAATAATCGCACCAACCGTTCTAAGGAAAGGTCTACCAAGAATAATAGGGCAAGAAGGATTGCAATCTATATCAAGAACAATGAAATCTACGGGCACATAATTCATATTTGCAACAATAAGAACATCATTAATCCTTCCCATAGGTTTCTTAATAGTGGAATCCGCAAGATGCAAGTTTAGAGAGCAATCATCAAAATCGCGGAAATCTAGCAAATCACACAAAATCTTGGGAATAGTAGAGACACTAGCACCCAAATCACACAAAGCATAAAACTCATGATCTTTAATTTTAATTTTAATAGTTGGGTCCCACTCATCATAGAGTTTTCTAGGGATAGAAACTTTCAACTCAAGTTTTTCTTCATAAGATTGCATCAAGGCATCAACAATATGTTCGGTGAAGGCTTTATTTTGACTATAAGCATGTGGAGAATTTAGCACGGATTGCAACAAGGAAATACAATCAATTAAAGAGCAACTTTCATAATTCAATTCCTTGAAATCCAATATAGTGGGTTTAGCAAAATCTAGATTTTTATTTCTTTCAATCTCACTTTCATCAATTTCATCATTAAGATATAAATACTCCGAATTTTTAGAACGCCTTCTAGGTAAAGGAAGATCATATTCAGTTTGATCAAGATTCATATTGCAAAACAAAGATTTAATAGGGGACACATCAATAACTTTTAGATCTTCATCTTGATTTTCATAGGAATTGGAGGAACACGCTTTAATAAAGGCATCTTTGGAAGCACGCATCCTAGCGGTTCTTTCCTTGCACTCATCAATGGAAATTCTCATGGATTTGAGAGACTCATTGATATCATGCTTAGGAGGAATAGACCTAAGCTTTAAAGAATCAATCTCAAGAGAAATTCTATCAACATTTCTAGCCAAATCATGAACTTTAAGGAATTTCTCTTCAAGCAAAGCATTAAAATTCTTTTGTGAATTCATAAACTCTTTAACACTATTCTCAAATTCAGAGGGCATCTTATTATAATTTCCATAAGAGTTGTTGTAGGAATTCCAATAATTATTAGAAGGATTACTAGGATATGGCCTATGATCAAAATTCCCTCTATAAGCGTTGTTACCAAAATTATTCCTGCCAACAAAATTCACATCCATAGATTCATTGTTATTCTCAATCAAAGTAGACAAAGGCATATCATTAGGATCAGAAGAAACACTCTTAGTAGCAAATAATTTCATAAGTTCATCCATCTTTCCACTCAACACATTAATTTCTTCTATCGCATGCACCTTTTTATTAGAAGATCTTTCAGCATGCCATTGAGAATAATTAACAATAATATTATCTAGGAGTTTAGTAGCATCTCCTAAAGTGATTTCTATAAAAGTGCCTCCCGCGGCCGAATCTAAAAGATTTCTAGAAGCAAAATTCAATTCAAACCATGAGTAGGGCAATTACGTATCATTAATTTCATTCTCTCCCAAGCTTGTGTAACATGTTCATGATCAAGTTGTTTAAAGTTCATAATATCATTTCTAAGAGAGATGATCTTAGCGGGAGGAAAATACTTAGAGATAAAAGCATCTTTGCACTTGTTCCATGAATCAATACTATTCTTAGGCAAAGACGAAAACCAAGCTTTAGCACGATCTCTAAGCGAAAAAGGAAATAGCTTCAATTTAATGACATCATTATTGACATCTTTTTTCTTTTGCATATCACATCAATCAACGAAGCTATTCAGATGAGTAGCCGCATCTTCACTAGGAAGGCCGGCGAATTGATCTTTCATAATAAGATTCAACAAAGTAGTATTAATTTCACAAGATTCAGCATCGGTAAGAGGAGCAATCAGAGTGCTAAGGAAATCATTATTATTGGTATTGGTGAAGTCACACAATTTAGTATTATCTTGAGCCATCGCGACAAACTAAGCAATCTAACACACGAGCAAACAAAAAAGCAAGCGGGCAAAAAGAGGCAAATAGAGAGGGAGGATAGAGAGAGAGAGGGCGAATAAAACGGCAAGGGTTAATTGGGGGGAGAGGAAAACGAGAGGCAAATGGCAAATAATGTAATGCGAGAGATAGGGATTGCGATGGGTACTTGGTATGTTGACTTTTTGCGTAGACTCCCCGGCAACGGCGCCAGAAATCCTTCTTGCTACGTCTTGAGCTTGCGTTGGTTTTCCCCGAAGAGGAAGGGATGATGCAGCAGAGTAGCGTAAGTATTTCCCTTAGTTTTTGAGAACCAAGGTATCAATCCAGTAGGAGGCCATGCTCAAGTCCCTCATACCTAATCGCAACCAACGCGATTAGGGGTTGTCAATCCCTTCACGGTCACTTACGAGAGTGAGATCTGATAGATATAATATTTTTGGTGTTTTTGGTATAAAGATGCAAAGTAAAAAGTAAAGGCAAAGTAAAAAAGCAAAGCAAGATTAAAGTAATGGAGTTTGATATGATGAGAATAGGCCTAGGGGTCATAGGTTTCACTAGTGGCTTCTCTCAAGAGCATAAGTATTCTACGGTGGGTGAACAAATTACTGTTGAGCAATTGACAGAATTGAGCATAGTTATGAGAATATCTAGGCATGATCATGTATATAGGCATCACGTCCGTGACAAGTAGACCAAAATGATTCTGCATCTACTACTATTACTCCACTCATCGAGCGCTATCCAGCATGCATCTAGAGTATTAAGTTAAAAACAGAGTAACGCCTTAAGCAAGATGACATGATGTAGAGAGATAAATTCATGCAATATGAAATAAACCCCATCTTGTTATCCTCGATGGCAACGATACAATACGTCCCTTGCTGCACCTTCTGTCACTGGGAAAGGTCACCGCAAGATCGAACCCAAAGCTAAGCACTTCTCCCATGGCAAGAACTACCAATCTAGTTGGCCAAACCAAATGGTTAATTCGAAGAGACTTGCAAAGATAACCAATCATACATAAAAGAATTCAGAGAAGATTCAAATATTATTCATAGATAGACTTGATCATAAACCCACAATTCATCGGTCTCAACAAACACACCGCAAAAAGAAGATTACATCGAATAGATCTCCACAAGAGAGGGGGAGAACATTGTATTGAGATCCAAAAAGAGAGAAGAAGCCATCTAGCTACTAACTATGGACCCGTAGGTCTGAGGTGAACTACTCACACTTCATCGGAGGGGCTATGGTGTTGACGTAGAAGCCCTCCGTGATCGATGCCCCCTCTGGCGGAGCTCCAGAACAGGCCCCAAAATGGGATCTCGTGGATATAGAAAGTTACAGCGGTGGAATTAGGTTTTCACTCCTGTTCTGATCGTTTGGGGTACGTGGATATATATAGGAGGAAGGAGTACGTCGGTGGAGCAACAGGGGGCCACGAGGGTGGAGGGCACGCCTGGGGGGTAGGCGCGCCCCCTACCTCGTGGCCTCCTCTTTTCTTTCTTGACGTAGGGTCCAAGTCTCCCGGGTCTTGTTCATTGAGAAAATCACGTTCCCGAAGGTTTCATTCCGTTTGGACTCCGTTTGATATTCCTTATCTTCGAAACCCTAAAACAGGCAAAAAAATAGAAATTCTGGGCTGGGCCTCCGGTTAATAGGTTAGTCCCAAAAATAATAAAAGTGGATAATAAAGCCCAATAATGTCCAAAACAGTAGATAATATAGCATGGAGCAATCAAAAATTATAGATACGTTGGAGACGTATCAGGCAGTAATTATTTATGCTAAATTTTATTCAAAGTTTCATGGGAAGTAAAAGATGCTTCAACACACCATTGTGTCACAAATGTCCAATTCATTTTGTTGAAATCCTCCCTCCGTCCCCAAATAGGTGGCATATAAATCGGATATTGCTTTCGGCTCTTGGGAGTATTTGCTCCTGCGCACCAAAAATGTATTTTGCCAAGGTCAAAAAAATTGTAAAAAATAGATGTGTTCATTGTCACACCCAAATGCTACCCGCAAATTTGTAGGGGGGGGGAGCTTAAGCATGTTGACATGTGCAAAAAACAAGTCGAACGACAAATAGTACCTCCAAATATTGCACTTAATTTTGTTTTGTTTTCACAGACAAAGCACTGCTATCCTATTTCGCATGAAAATTGACAAGCATGCTTCTTACACTAGCATGAACATCTACAAAAAATAGAATTTTTAATTTTAGTTACTATTTTATTTTTTAATTTACAGTTCACCAAGGAGCGTATGCTCCATATAACACTAGTAGAAAAAGGGACTAATGTGACCCGGTTCATGCCACGAACCGGTACTAATGTGACCATTAGTGCCGGTTCCAACGGCTAGGCGGTCGGCGCTCATTAGTACCGGTTCATGCCACGAACCGGTACTAAAGAGGCAGTGGATGGTTGTTGTCATGCTGGGGCCCGACCAGCCCCTTTAGTACCTGATCTTGGCATGAACCGGCACTAAAGAGGTTGTGGCAGGCTGTTTTTAGTCCCACCTCGCTCCCCTAACAGGGTTTTTACCACCTTAAATATGTTACTTCTGAAACTATCACAAGCACTTGGTCTTCACTGAACTCTATGTGTAGAATTTGTGGCCGCAAT
This sequence comes from Triticum aestivum, assembly GCF_018294505.1. NCBI lineage: Eukaryota > Viridiplantae > Streptophyta > Magnoliopsida > Poales > Poaceae > Triticum > Triticum aestivum. Next base: position 700,069,650 of record NC_057797.1, read on the forward strand.
ATGAGTCTTCACCGGTCTCTAAATCGTTGAGGACTCATATTAACAATTCAGATTGTAGACAAAAAGATCATTGATGATCAATGTATTTTTTATGTATATTCTTACATGTTTACATCGGCAATTCAAAATTTTAATAACTTATTACAACTCCTAATACATCTCCGTCGTATCTATTTTTCCAAACACTTTTGCCCCTTGTTTTGGACTCTAACTTGCATGATTTGAATGGAACTACCCGGACTGACGTTGTTTTCGGCAGACTTGTCATCGTGTTATTTTTGCGCAGAAATAAAAGTTCTTGGAATGACCTGAAAATCAATGGAGAATTATTTTGGAATATGTAGAAAATATTGGAAGAAAGATCCACGTCAGGGGGCCCACACCCTGTCCATGAGGGTGGGGGCGCGCCCAACACCCCTGGGTGCGCCCCCTGCCTCGTGGGCCCCTAATGCTCCACCGACCTCAACCTCGACTCCATATATTCACTATTGGGGAGAAAAAACAAGAGAGAAGGATCCATCGTGTTTTACGATACGGAGCAACCGCCAAGCCCTAAACTCTCTCGGGAGGGCTGATCTGGAGTCCATTCGAGGCTCCGGAGAGGGGAATCCGTCGCCATCGTCATCATCAACCTTCCTCCATCATCAATTTCATGATGCTCGCCGCCGTGCATGAGTAATTCCATTGTAGGCTTGCTGGACGGTGATGGGTTGGATCAGGTTTATCATGTAACCGAGTTAGTTTTGTTAGGGTTTGATCACTAGTATCCACTATGTTCTGAGATTGATGTTGCTACGACTTTGCTATGCTTAATGCTTGTCACTAGGGCCCGAGTGCCATGATTTCAGATCTGAACCTATTATGTTTTCATCAATATATGATAGTTCTTGATCCTATCTTGCAAGTCTATAGTCACCTATTATGTGTTATAATCTGTTAACCCCGAAGTGACAATAATTGGGATACTTACCGGTGATGACCGTCGTTTGAGGAGTTCGTGTATTCACTATGTGTTAATGCTTTGGTCCGGTACTCTATTAAAAGGAGGCCTTAATATCCCTTAGTTTCCATTAGGACCCCACTGCCACGGGAGGGTAGGACAAAAGATGTCATGCAAGTTCTTTTCCACAAGCACGTATGACTATATTCGGAATACATGCCTACATTACATTGATGAACTAGAGCTAGTTCTGTGTCACCCAATGTTATGACTATTACATGATCGATCACATCCGGCATAATTCTCCATCACCGATCCAATGCCTACGAGATTTTCCTATATTGTTCTTTGCTTATTTACTTTTCCGCTGTTACTGTTACAATCACTACAAAACCCAAAAATATTACTTTTGCTACCGTTACCTTTTGCTACCATTATCACTACTATCATATTACTTTGCTACTAAACACTTTGCTGCAGATATTAAGTTTCCAAGTGTGGTTGAATTGATAACTCATCTGCTAATACTGGAGAATATTCTTTGCCTCCCCTTGTGTCGAATCAATAAATTTGGGTTGAATACTCTACCCTCGAAAACTGTTGTGATCCCCTATACTTGTGGGTTATCAAGAACATTTTCTGGCGCCGTTGCCGGGGAGCATAGCTCTATTCTTTGAGTCACTTGGGATTTATATCTGTTTATCACTATGAAGAACTTGAAAGATCCAAGAACCAAGATTTATCCCTCAACTATGAGGGGAGGTAAGGAACTGCCATCTAGCTCTGCACTTGATTCACCTTCTGTTTTGAGTAAGCTTGCGACACCTAAACCTGCTTCTGCTATTAATTCTGATATGTCGCATGTTATTGATGATGCCACTTCTGCTTTTCATGATACTTATGATGAAACTACTTCTATGCTTGATACTACTGTGCCACTTGGTGAATTTCTTGATGAACAACTTGCTAGGGCTAGAGAGAATGAAATTATTGAAACTGATAATATTGATGAAAGTGATAATGAAGATTCTCCCCCTAGATATGAATTGCCTGTTGTTCCTGAGGGTTATGTTATGGATGAAGAAACTGCTAGATACTTTCTCGCTTGCAATGATAGAAGTGATCTTAAGAAATTATTAGCTAAGCTGAAAGAAAATTCTTTGAATGCTAGAATGAAATATGATCCTGCTTATGCTACTTCACCTATCTTTATTACTGATTAGGATTATGATTTCTGAGTTGATCCCGATATAATTACTTTGGTTGAATCTGATCCTTTCTATGGCTATGAATCTGAAACTGTTGTGGCACATCTTACTAAATTAAATGATATAGCTACCCTGTTCACTAATGATGAGAAAACTCGCTATTATTATATCCTTAAATTATTTCCATTCTCATTAAAGGGTGATGCTAAGATATGGTTTAATTCTCTTGATCCTAATTGTGTGCGTAGTCCCCAGGATATGATTTACTACTTCTCTGCTAAATATTTCCCCGCTCATAAGAAACAAGCTGCTTTAAGGGAAATATATATTTTTTAACAAATTGAAGAAGATAGTCACCCACAAGCTTGGGGGAGGCTTCTCCAATTACTTAATGCTTTGCATGATCATCCTCTCAAGAAAAATGAAATACTTGATATCTTTTATAATGGACTAACCGATGCTTTCAGAGATTACCTAGATAGTTGTGCTGGTTGTGTTTTCAGGGAAAGAACTGTTGATCAAGCTGAATTGCTATTGAATAATATGTTGATAAATGAAAATAATTGGACACTTTCAGAACCAACTCCTAAGCCAACTCCGAAGAAAAGGGGTATTCTATTTCTCAGTCCTGAAGATATGCAAGAGGCAAAGAAATCTATGAAAGAAAAAGGTAAAAAGCTGAAGATGTTAAGAATTTACCTCATGTTGAAGAAATACATGGTCTTAATTCATCACCTATTGAAGAAACACACAGTCTCGATAACCCGACACAGGTAAATTCTATCTATAGATATGATAAAGCTGAAATCCCTCGTGATAAGTTTGCTAGCCAATGTTTGGATGAATTTAATAACTTGATGGTTAAGCAAGAAGATTTCAATGCTTATGTTGGTAGACAATTGAAACATAATGCTGATATGATTGAACACTTGAGTGATTATATGGCTAATGTTAAAGGTGAACTTAAACTTATTAGTAAACATGCTTCTATGATTACCACTCAAGTAGAACAAGTACTTAAAGCTCAGAATGATTTGCTCAATGAATTGAATAGTAAAAATAATGACTTTTCTGTTAGAGTTGCAACTAGAGGAGGTAAAGTGACTCAGGAACCTTTCTATCCTGAGGGTCACCCTAAGAGAATTGAGCAAGATTCTCAAAGAATTAATACTGATGCACCTAGTCATTCTAAAAGGAAGAAAAAGAAAAATGATGGGACTTTGCGTGCTTCTAGTGAAACTGTTATTGACACACCTGAGAATCCCAATGATATTTCTATTTTTGATGCTGAAACACAAGCTGGTAACGAACATGAACCTAGTGATAATGTTAATGATGATGTTCATGTTGATGCTCAACCTAGCAATGACAATGATGTAGAGATTGAACCTGTTGTTGATCTTGATAACCCACAATCAAAGAATCAACGTTATGATAAGAGAGACTTTGTTGCTAGGAAGCACGGTAAAGAAAGAGAACCATGGGTACAGAAACTCATGCCTTTTCCTCCTAAACCATCCAAGAAAAACGATGATGAGGATTTTGAGCGCTTTGCTGAAATGATTAGACCTATCTTTTTGCGTATGCGTTTGACCGATATGCTTAAAATGAATCCATATGCTAAGTATATGAAGGATATTGTTACAAATAAGAGAAAGATATCGGAAGCTGAAATTTCCACCATGCTTGCTAATTATACTTTTAAGGGTGGAATACCAAAGAAACTTGGAGATCGGCCAGGAGTACCAACTATACCATGCTCCATTAAAAGAAATTATGTTAAAACTGCTTTATGTGATCTTGGAGCCGGTGTTAGTGTTATGCCTCTCTCTTTATATCATAGACTTGTTTTGAATAAGTTGACACCTACTGAAATATCTTTGCAAATGGCTGAAAAATCAACTGCTATACCTATCGGTATTTGTGAGGATGTGCCTGTTGTGGTTGCAAACGTTACTATTTTAACGGACTTTGTTATTCTTGAAATTCCCGAGGACGATAGTATGTATATTATTCTTGGAAGACCCTTTTTGAATACTGCAGGGGCTGTTATTGATTGCACCAAAGGCAATGTCACTTTTCATGTTAATGGTAATGAGCATACGGTACACTTTCCGAGGAAACAACCTCAAGTCCACAGTATCAATTCTATTGGAAAAATTCAACAATTACTATTGGAGGTTTTGAATTTCCTCTTCCTACTGTCAAGAAGAAATATGATATTCTTATTGTTGGGGACATGCATATCCCCGTTGAGGTAACCTAGTGTTATTCAAAATTTCTCCGGTTTCATGTTATTCGGAATGAGTTTGTTAACAAGACTTGATCAACCTTGTTAGTGGATTCCTTTTGATGAGCATGAGATGGATGAAGTTAGAAAACACAACTCTCTGTACCCTCTTTTTACTTTCTGTTATTTATATTAAATAAAGCAAAAATAGTAATTTCTGTCAGTTTTCTGAATTATCCGTGCAATAAAAAATACCCCGAAAATAAAAGTTCTCCAAATGCCCTGAAATTTAAATATGATTTTTTTCTAGAATATTTGAGAATATCTGGCACTGAGAACACAGCAGGGGGAGCAAGCACCTGTCCACGAGGGTCCAGGGCGCGCCCATCCCCCTGGGCGCGCCCCCTGCCTCGTGGGCCCATGGTGGCTCCCCTCCACTTATTCCAGCTACCACACACTCCTTCTTCCTCTCAAAAAAATTACTAGCCAGCTCAAACCCAAGTTCAAGATCATCTTGCTGCCATTTTCGATATCCTAGCTCAAAGATCCATTCACAAAACTGCTTTGGGAGATTATTCTTTGGTATGTGACTCCTCCAATGGTCCAAGTAGTTTTTGTTCTAGTGCTTTATTCATTGCAATTTTTTGCTGCTTAGGTGACCCTGTTCTTGAGCTTGGATCTCAAATTTATATGGTCAAAAGTAGTGTTAATGCATGATATCGCCTCTAGGCACTTGTAGGAGTAGTTGCTATCAATTTTGTTGAGTTTGGTTCACTTTTATTTTGAGTTACTAAAAATTTCAGAAATTTTTCAGAGGAAGAAATATGTTTAGGAAAATGTACCAAGGTGGTTCTTCAAGGAAGTAAGGACCCAGACCCGTAATACGCGATGCGGACGGGAACCACCAAGGGATGCTCAAGTGCGGCCTTGTGAATGGCCGTCAGAGGACTTCATGGTTCGAGCAGGAATCAAGGAGGAATTTGAAGCATATGTGCGTAATGCTGATCTTGAGAGCTTCGAGGCAGATAAGTGCCGTCAATACTTCTATTTAACTGATTCATTTGTGAGAAGGTTTAAATTTTCATCATCACGCAATTCTCAAACTGTCCTGTTCTATCTTTATGATAAATCTTATACCATGGACTTAGAAGATTTTAACACTGCTTGTAAACTCCCACAGTGGGGCAATGTTAGTGAACCTCGCAAATCTGAATTTAGAGATTTTATTGCTAGTATTACAGTGGGGGAATCTAGAGATGTAACACAAGCCACCATAGGAAGCATTCATTTCCCTGCTATACATTATTTTGCTCTCTTCATAGGAAGGTGCATAAATGGTAAGGATGAAGCATGTCACATGTGTGTACCTGATCTTAGCATTCTCAGGAGCGCTGTTTTAGGAGATAAACAACACAACTTGGGGGCTATTGTTGCACGTAGGTTGCATAATAATCGTATTCATGGAGATTTCTTTGGTGGAATTTATGCAACTCGTATTGCTAACTTTCTTGAGATACCCATACGTGGAGATGATATTGAGTTGCCTCCTTATCTAGATTATGATGCTATGGTTCGTCATCAGTTTGTTGAGAGGAACGATCAGTTCCTTCAGTACCAACTAATCTTTGACAAACGACGCACCTATCACGTCGCTCTCCCTGCTCCTACTTTCTTTGACTTTCAGGAAAAGGGGAGATATGTTATAACCAGGGAGGAGGCGACCGAGTACGAGAGGAGGGCGGAGACAGCTCGCCTCCAAGCTGCAGCTCATCAGGTAATTGCCGTTGCATCTCAGTACGACCCCAACTATTACTTTGGATATCCGCCAGGCCCGCCGTGGCCATAGACCAACTTAGGCTAAAAGCCTAAGCTTGGGGGAGTACGTATCTCTCACCGACATTACATTCATGCTCACACACTCATGCTAGTTGTCGGTGCTCATACTTTTTCATTGTATCATCCATGCTAGTTTACTTCACTTTTTTGATGCTTTCTTCTTGTATGTTTGATAAACCTTAAGAAAAAACCAAAAAAAATTAGTTGTAGCTTTTAGTTAGTTTACTTTTCATGTTGTTGTAGTAGTAATTAAAAAGAAAACCCAAAAAGATCTCTCGTTCTTATTTTGCTTGTTGGGAGCTTTCCCATGTAAATAGTTTTGTTTCTTTTCTTTGGGGGTCGAGAGGAGAAGACCATCATGAAAATGTTGAGTGGCTCTCATATGCATTATTGTTGATCTAACAAAGAGCACATATTACCTTGTCTTCTCTTTTGAATTGAATGCTTGCAGATTCCAGCTTAGTCCAATGCACGTGCACTATTATTATTATCCACACTATTCGGTCGTGCAAGTGAAAGGCAATAATGATGATTATATGATGAACTTATTGAGATGAGAAAAGCTGGTATGAACTCGACCTCTCTTGTTTTTGTAAATATGATTAGTTCATCATTCCCAATTCAGCCTATTATGAATAAACATGTTTGCAATGACAATTAGAGATTATAGTTTCTTATGCCATGCTTAATTAGCTAGGAGCTTATAATGGTTTACCTTGCGTGCCAAGATGCTCTTACAATGGTTGTGATGTGGTATGATAGGGTGGTATCCTCCTTTGAAATATTCGAGTGGCTTGACTTGGCACATGTACACGCATGTACTTGAAACAAAATCAACGTAGCCTCTACGATACTTATGTTCATGGTGCATTATATCCTAATCATGCTTGCATTCGGTGTTGATTAATTTTAAATGCATGTTCATGACTGTTGTCGCTCTCTAGCTGGTCGCTTCCCAGTCTTTTTCTAGCCTTCACTTGTACTAAGCGGGAATACTGCTTGTGCATCCAATCCCATAAACCCCAAAGTTGTTCCATATGAGTCCACCATACCTACCTATATACGGTATCTACCAGCCATTCCAAGTAAATTTGTATGTGCCAAACTCTAAACCTTCAAATAAACATTCTGTTTTGTATGCTCGAATAGCTCATGTATCAACTAGGTTTGTCTGTATCTTCCATGCTAGGCGGGTTATTCTCAAGAGGAGTGGACTCCGCTCCTCACTCACGAGAAAATGGCTGGTCACCGGGATGCCCAGTTTCATGCTTTATGCAAATCAAATCAAAATAACTGCAAACAAAACTCCCGGGGACTCTTGTTAGTTGGAGGCACTCGTTGTTTCGAGCAAGCCATGGATTGATACTTGTTGGTGGAGGGGGAGTATAAACTTTACCATTCTGTTTGGGAACCGCCTATAATGTGTGTAGCATGGAAGATATCGAGATCTCTCGGTTGTTATGTTGACAATGAAAGTATACCGCTCAAAATATTATTCATATCTATTTCAAAACCAAGCTCTGGCACCTCTACAAATCCCTGCTTCCCTCTGCGAACGGCCTATCTATTTACTTTTATGTTGACTCATCATCCTCTTATTAAAAAGCACCATTTGGAGAGCACCGTTGTCATTTGCATCCATTACTATTAGTTTAAATTGAGTATGACTTGACTGGATCTCTTTTACCATGAATTACAATGTCTAGTCAGTCCTTGATCTTTAAAGGTGCTCTGCATTTATGTTTTGTGGTCTCAGAAAGGGCTAGCGAGATACCATCTTGTCATATCATATCATGATTGTTTTGATAAAGTGTTGTCATCCGAGTATTTACTATTATTGCTAGCTAGTTGATTATGCCATTGATATGAGTAAACATGAGACCTATATGTTATTGTGAATATGGCTAGTTCATAATCTTTGCTGAAAACTTGAATGCTAGCTTTACACATTTACAACAACAAGAGCAAACAGAGTGTGTAAATTTTTTTCTTTATCACTTTCAGTTTATCAACTGAATTGCTTGAGGACAAGCAAAGGTTTAAGCTAGGGGGGAGTTGATGCGTATCCGTCGTATCTACTTTTCCAAACACTTTTGCCCTTGTTTTGAACTCAACTTGCATGATTTGAATGGACCTAACCCGGACTGACGTTGTTTTCAGCAGAATTGCCATGGTGTTATTTTTGTGCAGAAATAAATGTTCTCGGAATGACCTGAAAATCAACGGAGAATTATTTTGGAATATATAAAAAATACTGGAAGAAAGATCCACGTCAGGGGGCCCACACCATGTCCACGAGGGTGGGGGCGCACCCTACCCCCAGGGTGCGCCCCTGCCTCGTGGGCCCCCTGATGCTCCACCGACCTCAACCTTGACTCCATATATTCACTTTAGGGGAGAAAAAACAAGAGAGAAGGATTCATCGCGTTTTACGATACGGAGCCGCCGCCAAGCCCTAAACTCTCTCGGGAGGGCTGATCTGGAGTCCGTTCGGGGCTCCGGAGAGGGGAATCCGTCGCCATCGCCATCATCAACCTTCCTCCATCACCAATTTCATGATGCCCACCGCCGTGCGTGAGTAATTCCATCGTAGGCTTCCTGGACGGTGATGGGTTGGATGATATTTATCATGTAATCGAGTTAGTTTTGCTAGGGTTTGATCCCTAGTATCCACTATGTTCTGAGATTGATGTTGCTATGACTTTGCTATGCTTCATGCTTGTCACTAGGTCCCGAGTGCCATGATTTCAGATCTGAACATATTATGTTTTCATCAATATATGAGAGTTCTTGATCCTATCATGAAATTCTATAGTTACCTATTATGTGTTATGATCCGTTAACCCTGAAGTGACAATAATCGGGATACTTACCGGTGATGACCGTAGTTTGAGGAGTTCATGTATTCACTATGTGTTAATGCTTTGGTCCGGTACTCTGTTAAAAGGAGGCCTTAATATCCCTTAGTTTCCATTAGGACCCCGCTGCCACGGGAGGGTAGGAGAAAAGATGTCATGCAAGTTCTTTTCCACAAGCGCGTATGACTATATTCGGAATACATGCCTACATTACATTGATGAACTGGAGCTAGTTTTGTGTCACCCTATGTTATGACTGTTACATGATCAATCGCATCTGGCATAATTCTCCATCACCGATCCAATGCCTACGAGCTTTTCCTATATTGTTCTTCGCTTATTTACTTTTTCGCTGCTACTGTTACAATCACTACAAAACCCAAAAATATATTTGCTACCGTTACCACTACTATCATATTACTTTGCTACTAAACACTTTGCTGCAGATATTAAGTTTCCAGGTGTGGTTGAATTGAGAACTCAACTGCTAATACTTGAGAATATTCTTTGGCTCCCCTTGTGTCGAATCAATAAATCTGGAACGAATACTTTACCCTAAAAAACTGTTGCGATCCCCTATACTTGTGGGTTATCAACTCCGGTCGTTTTTTGCATTCAGCATGCACCATTGAAAACCACGTCATCAACTTTCTACCCTTTATGACATAATTTGCTATTTTTCATGCATTTACTGATTTGTTTTGAGCTAAATGGCCCTAAAATTGAAAAGCTCTACAAATGAACTCTGAAAAGGTTGAAACTTGGCATGGTATCATCATTTCACCCGCATAGCATGTGCAAAAAAGTAGAGAGGGTCACGACAAAAACTGGATGCACTTCGTGTACAAACTGGACAATCTCTTTCGAACTATCAGGGTTTCGGACGAAAACTCATCTGTTACACCGGTAATTCAAAATTTTAATAACTTATTACAACTCCGGACGTTTTTTGCATTCAGCATGCACCATTGAAAGCCACGTCATCAACTTTCAACCCTTTCTGACATAACTTGTTATTTTTCATGCATTTACGATTTGTTTTGAACTAAATGGCCCTGAAATTGAAAGGCTCTACAAATAAACTCTGAAAAGGTTAAAACTTGGCACGGTATCATCATTTCACCTGCATAGCATGTGCAAAAAAGTAGAGAGGGTCACGGCAAAAACTGGATGCACTTCGTGTACAAACTAGACAATCTCTTTCGAAGTATCAGGGTTTCGGACGAAAACTCATCTGTTACACCGGCAATTCGAAATTTCAATAACTTATTACAACTCCGGACATTTTTTACATTCAGCAAGCACCATTGAAAGCCACGTCGTCAACTTTCAACCCTTTATGACATAATTTGCTATTTTTCATGCATTTGCTGATTTGTTTTGAGCTAAATGGCCTTGAAATTGAAAAGCTCTACAAATGAACTCTGAAAAGGTTGAAACTTGGCATGGTATCATCATTTCACCCACATAGCATGTGCAAAAAAATAGAGAGGGTCACGGCAAAAACTGGATGCACTTCGTGCACAAACTGGACAATCTCTTTCGGAGCATCAGGGTTTTGGACAAAAACTCATCTGTTACACCGGCAATTCAAAATTTTAATAACTTATTACAACTCCAGACGTTTTTTGCATTCAGCATGCACCATTGAAAGCCATGTCATCAACTTTCAACCCTTTCTGACATCATTCGTGTAAAATTTTAATAGCTTATTACAACTCCGCACGTATTACCAATTTGAATATAATGATAAACACACTAATATTAAACATAAGAAAAAATAATCACTGAAAAAACTATTTTTAAAGTTAAGTTATTCGCAAACTAGTGATTCACACAAAATTCAAATAATTCAAATTTAAACTATTTAAATATTCATGAAGAAATTCTAAATACAGCAAAAAAACTACTCAGATATAAATAGAAGAATATATATAAAGCAGAAAAGAAAATAACTATATAAAAAATATTTCGGCGCTGCCTAGTGGGCCTGCTCGGCCTTGGGCGTTGATATGCAGGCCCAGCAGGCTCACAGGGCAGCGCGGGAAAGTTAGGTCCAGAAGCCTGCTTTAGAGAGGAGCTCGAAGGAGCAACCGTGGCTGGGTTTATAAACCAGTGCGGCTGCCCTTCGCTCGGCGAGGTGGGACTAAACTTTGTGCACCGCGGAACGGGAGCGCACCCTCTTTAGTACCGGTTCGTGGCTCCAACCGGTACTAAAGGGGGGTCTTTAGTATCGGCTGGAGCCACGAACCGATACTAAAGAGGGTGCGCTTCCCGCCACTCGGGCTGCCAAATTTGACCTTCAGTACCGGTTTATGACTTCAACCGGTACTAAAGGCCTCTCCTATATAAACAGCACTTACGAAAATTTTCGGTTAGTTGATGTCTCTTCATCGCGCGCCCGTGCCTGCGCCGCCCGCGTCGCCGCCCCAGCCCATCGCCGTCGTCGCAGCCCCCGTCATCACCGCCCCCAGCCCATCGCCATCGTTGCCGCCCAGCCCGTCACCGTCATAGCCCGCCCGCGCGCGTCGCGCACCGCCCCGGCCCATCGTGCCATCGTCGCCGCCCCAGCCCGTCGCCGCCCGCGCCCGCGTCCCCCCCCCCCCCGTCGTCGCCACGCCCGGCCCGTACATCGTCGTCGCGCCACCCCGGTAACACACACACACCGTACACACACACACAAAGTAAACAACATATTTTTCTGTTTCCTGTTTTTTAGTTTATTATACTTTTATTTTATATAAATGTTAGATGAAGAATTAGATATATGGGTATATATGTTAGATATTAATGTCAAATGTTAGATGAATTAGATAGAAATTATATGTTAGATATATATTTAATTTAGTTATATGAGATTTGATCATCTAATTAAAATTTACTATATAGAACTAGCTACTTTATTTTTAGTAAGAAAATTAATAGAACTAGTTTAGTTGAATTAGTTGAATTAATTAGTTGAACTAGTTAGTTGAATTAGTTGAGCTACTTTATTTAGGTATATTTTTATTAAGTGCTTAGTTGAATTAATTAGTTGAACTAGTTGAATTAATAGAACTAATAAGTGTTTAATGTATCACCTATGAACATATATAGGAATGTCGTGTGACGACGAACATGATTTCATTATGTGCGAATACTGCGAAGACTAGCGCGGCCTGTGCGACAGAAATTTCCTACGTGATGATAGTGTTACAGCCCTAGAATTTGATTGCAATTAGTATCATAAGCATCCATGCATCATGTCTATATTTGTTTGAAAGTTGAAATGGGGATGGCAGAAACCCCCAGCACCACTTAATCCAACTAGGGTTACTAAAATATTTTTCAATGATCCTGAAATGCCCTTCAAAAATGTTCATCATCTTTGTCTTGGTCTAAAACCTCTCACAAAAATGGTGCAATACTTTCTAGGTCATCCAAAGGTCACTGGATTAAATCATATGTTATTTGAATTTGGGCATTTAAATGCTAGTAAATATTTTAAATGCCCAAGTAATCCTAAACTGAAATGTTCCATGTTGGATATACTCTAAATAGTGGGCATGTTCAGTTTGGTGATTTTTGAAAGGGTCTAAGTATTTTTAATAAAGCCCTAAAGACTACAGAAAAATAGAAAACAAACTAAAAGAGAAAGAGGGAGAACCTACCTGGTGGGCCAACCGGCCCACCACTGTAGCAGCCCAGCCGGGCAAAGCCAGCCCAGCCCACCTCCACCTCCCTGTCATCTTCCACCTCCTGCCAGTGGGCAGGAGGGCGTGTGCCCGCGGCACGCACGCGCGCGCCCGGCCACCTCCTGCTTCCCGGGGCGCCCTGAGCCTTCCGTCGCGCCACGCCGCCCCCCAAGACCCGTGTGGATCGATCTCTCCCTCCCTCGCTCTCCCCCTCGCCCGTTCCCCGCCATGGCCGAAGCCTCCATGGACGCACCGCCGCCGTTCGCCGCTGCCATCGACCTCCCCACGCCCATCCAGCTATGCCACGAGTTCCGCCTCGACCCCCGCGTCCTCTGCACCAATCCAGGCGCCGCCAGGAGCTCTGTGACGACGACCCCGAGCTCTTCTTCCTCCTCGGACCCGTGGATCACCACCGGTCGATTCACGCCATCGAGGACGTCCCCAAGCCCACTGAGCTGCGCTTCGAACTCCCAGTGAGCTCCTCCGTCGTTTTCCCCTGTCCCCGTGGCTTGTCGCTTGCCGTAACCGCGCTAGCCACCGTACCGAGCACCGCCGTCCGCCATGGATGCCGGGCATGGCGCTGCCGTGCCGCTCCACTCAAGCCGACGAGCCTAGCGAGCTCCTAGATGTACCAGGAGGCCGTAGATCCTCTTAGCTGGCCTCGCCGTACCCTGCAGCCCCGCTCCCGCATCAACCCGAGCTCCGGCCGCCGCCTCGCTCGTCGCCGGTGCCTCTGCAGGCCACCCCAGCTCCGACCGCCTCCACCGTTGGATGCGCCACCCTGCTACTCCCCGTAGATGCTTCCCGCGCGCCAAACCGGCCCCCGTAGCGAAATCCTGAAGCCCTCCGCCGCGTTTTGTTCGCCGCCGGTGGAACTCCGGCGAAGCCAACGTGGCACTGTCATTAGCCACTAATGACCCCACTAAACTAACCCCTAGCTCACTGACGGATGGGCCCCCCTCTCTAATTAACCTGGTTTAGTTTCTGTTTAGTTTTAACTAACCACAAGGGCCCACAGGTCAGTTTGACCTGGCCACGTCACCTGTTGACCGGACCCCACCTGTCTATGACACTAAATGTCACTGGGTCACTGACCAGTGGGTCCCACTGGTCAGGTTTGACCTGGACCGTGCCCTGTTGACCTGCTGACGTCATGACGATGTCATGCTGACGCAGTAATTAATTTCTGTTTTAAAACAATTCAGAAAATTCCAGAAATTAGTATAAACTTCTAAAATTCATAGAAATTCAAACGTAACTCTAAATGAAATAAATTATATATGAAAAATTATTAGAAAAATTCAAGGAATCTGTTTATGGCATTTTCATGCATGTTAGAACAACTTATGGCTGCTGATTAGGCCAATTCACATAAATGGAATTTAAACTCTCACATATGGAGTTTGAATTTGAACCTAGGGTTCAAACCAACTCCATTTAACATGTTGCTAGTTGCATTAGCTCAAACCACAGCATATTGACATGTCATGATCATGCATCATGTTGTGCATTGCATTGATTGTGTTCCTTCTATGTTGCCGGTGGTTGTCCCCTCTCGATAGACGTTGTACCAACGCTGTGATCGTTGATGCTGATGAAGACCCAATGATATCTTCAGAAGTGCCAGGCAAGCAAAACCCCCTTGTTCATTCCGATACAACCCCACTCTCTCGCTCCTGCTCTCTTTTACTGCATTAGGACAACAACGATTCATCTGTTACTTGTTGCGGTAGTTGAACCCCTTATCCTCTGCATGACCTGTCATTGCCACAGTAAATAGATGAAACCCACTAGCATGAGTAGGAGTTGTTTGAGCCCTGATGTGCCTACTCATTCATGCTTGTTTGTCATGCCTGCTATTGCATAGAGTTGTGCCAGGTCTGATACATCGGGAAAGAATCAGAGGTGTGTGAACATGTCCTACCTTGTGTGAGCTAAGTGTGTGAATACGTTTTTGGTAAAGGTAGCGGTGAGAGGCCATGTAGGAGTACATGGTGGGTTGTCTCATTGCAGCCGCCCTCAGGAACTGAGTTATGTGTCTATGATCCATGAACAGCTACTACCACTCATTGGGATCCTTAATTGACCCTCTCGGCTTCTTAATCACCCTAGTACTTTGTCCAGGAGTTGCAACTAGTTTCTGGTGTTGGTAGGTTATGTGTTGGCGGCCGTGCGTAGCGGTGACCCTAGGGTGGGCTATGTTGCGGTAGACACACCGTGGCACGGTGTACCGGGCGCCCGTTTGGTGTCTTGGGAACCCTCTTCACATCGTTCGGGGCCGTATGTGGAAACCTCGGTCGGACTCCCTGCGGATGGAACCTGGATAGGCGATAAACCTGGACTAGAGACTTAAGTGTTTAGGTAGGCCGTGGCCGACACCCTCGCCAGGCTTCCGCTTGAAGGTTGCCGAGATACATGACGTGTATATGGTGGTAAGTGGTGGGAGCGTGTGTGAAGAAGTACACCCCTGCAGGGTTATCATTATCTATTCGAATAGCCGGATTCCTCGGATATGGAAACTTGGACCCCTTGCATAGTTCATAGACAAGTGAAAGTGGATACTCTAAAACTCGCAAGATAAGTGTGAGTGCTATGGATGGCCTTCTCGTAGGGAGACGGGAGCAGTTCCATAGTGGTGTATTGAATGGTGAATATGTGGACTCGTGTGCGCTAACTCAAAAGAGTTGCTTGCAGTCGTAGTTCAGGTTAGCCACTAAGTCAAAGCTGTCTTGCTGCAGTTAAACTCCACCACCCCCCCTTGTTGATACCGATGCATATGTAGCTAGTTTTGATGTAAGTCTTGCTGAGTACCTTTGTACTCACGTTTGCTTAATTTATGTTTTGCAGAGAGAGACTTCAGTCTCGCTAGTAGTTCCGCGTGGACTTCGACGTTAGCTTGATACCTCAGCTACGATCTTGTGCCCTTGGCAGGATCTGGTAGATAGTCAGGCTTCTCAGCCTTTTCCATTTGTAGATGTCTGTACTCAGACATGTTAAGCTTCCGCATGTGCTTGATTTGTATGTTGTGATTGTTGGGTCATGAGACCCATGTTTGTAATATCTCGCTCCTCGGAGCCTAATGAATAAGTACTTTGAGTCATAGAGTTATGTTGTGATGCCATGTTGTATTTACACATATCAAGCATATTGTGTGTATGATTGAAATGCTTGGTATGTGTGGGATCTGACAAATCTAGTTGTTTATCCTTGGCAGCCTCTCTTATGGGGAAATGTAGTCTAGTGCTTTCCTTGAGCCATAGTAGTCCGCTACAGCCCGGTTCACCAGAGTCCTGCTAGCCCAGCACTACTGCTCAGGATACTTGACTGGCCGGCATGTGTTTCACTTCGTTCCTGTGTCTGTCCCTTCGAGGAAACGTCACGCGGTAACATCCGGAGTCCTGCCTAGCCTGCTACAACCCGGGTTCCCGGAGTCCTGTTAGCCTAGTGCTGCAGCCCGGATTTACACGCTGCTGACCGACATGCTCGATGTGATTCATGTATGCCTGTCCCCATAGGTTAGTGCCGCTTTGGGTTCACGACTAGCCATGTCGGCCCGAGTTCTCTGTCATATGGATGCTAGCGACACTATCATATACGTGAGCCAAAAGACGCAAATGGTCCCGGGCCATGGTAAGGCGACACCCATGGGAATACCGTGAGTGAGGCCGCAAAGTGATATGAGGTGTTACCGGCTAGATCGATGTGACTTGGAATCGGGGTCCTGACAGCTTTGGTATCAAAGCCTGACTGCATGTAGGATTACCAAGCCAAACTGGTCGAAGTCAAGTCTAGAAATGCTTTAGTTATGTAAGGGAATTGATCGTGGAAGGGAATGTAAGGCTCTGTTTACTCCTTTACCCTATGCCTTCTGATCTGAGTCAACCTCTTCTTTTCTACGGGGATTAAGAACTAGGCCTTCTCATCTATCTATTAGGATGACGTGTTACTAATCCATAGACTTATAGAATTGATAGTTTCAAGCCTCAGTTCAGTTCCTACTACTTCCATATGTTCATAATTGGTCTCAGAACCTTGATATTGTGATGTTGAGTGGTTACGCCACCATTTTTGCAGGATGTCTCAAATCATTTTGAGCATTTACAGCCGTTATGCTGTCCGAGTCATCTCAGGTTTCTAAACAACTTGATGCATTTGCAAATCCTTCCTCCCAGTTCCCGATGTCCTTTAGGGCCAGTTTAAGCACACTAATCCGTCTGTTGAGGTACTCCGCTGCCTCGGCATTTATGTTGGAGCTATTATTATGACCCTAGGTGTCTAGAGTATCACCTGGTAATCTAGTAATGCTTTGCATCCCCAGTGTGATGATTCTGGCCACCATTCTTGAAAGCATCCCGTGATGCCATTTAGTAGTAGATATTCTATTCCTTGGTTTTTGAACCCGAGATTCACCCTACTTCATGTCGTTAGTATTTGCTAGTTCCCTTATGATATTAGTAACCTTTGCGATAGTCCTCGAGGTCCGTGGTATTTCCTTCTTCCAAATACCATGAACCATTAAGGCAGAAGTTCTTTGAACCAAAAGATCACTATTAGAGTACTCCTGAGGAGTTGTCCATTCATAATTGTGATTCTGCCAGTTCTACCTTTCTGCTTGGGTTATCCGGAAGAAAAATGTTGAACTCGTTCGACATACTAACCCATGAATCCACAATTCAAAATGTTATATGCTCCTTGAGTTGTCCATTCTCAGCTGTATTCCTACCATCATCTATAAATTGATAGTCAGGAATAATTGTGCATTCGTGTTCATCGATGCCTATTATTCTTGTGGTCCGTCAAGCCATTCTATTTCAGAATGACTAGGAGAAACAAAATCCAGTACCTCATCCATATCCAGGATTGGGTCAAAGTAGTTGTGTTCTGCAGATCAAATGCCATCCAGCTTTTGCTCTGTTCTACCCTGGAGTATTACCACTTTTATATCAGGACTATCATGAGAATTGCACCACCTCTTATGAATTCTTGACACAGTAATACTTCTTGCCATCATTGTTCATTCCTCAGTTCCGTGTTATTATAACCGGAATGCCGACAAGTGAACCGTGATGTGTGAAAGCAATATTCCTAGCAACTCCATTGCTTGGTAGTTAATGGACAATACTCTCATTCTTAGTGTGCTGGTAATTAAATCACCATCCTAAGATTGATCGTGCTACCTAGTCCATATTTACGGGTGCACTCATCGACCAATGAGTTAGGACTGTGAATCCCTCGCTCCTTGATCATATCGTCTTGCCCTGAAAAGCAAGATTGTTCTCGAGCTTAATAACATATCGGTGGTTCGTGATTTTCCGAATATCTTCTTGGAGGTATCACCCGGCTGTCACCTGATTGCTATGTTGAGTTCGTGATCAAGTTGGTTTCTTGTAGCCACCCTCTTCTCCAGGAATCTGTGTTGGATACCCCTGATCTAGTTGGTTAAGCTTAACAACAACTTGGAGAGTTGGAATATAAAAGCTTGTCCTACCACGCTCATCCCTAAGGGATATCTTGTATCTGTGTTAAAGAAAGATAATGTCTTCATTAATTGATCCAGGTGATCAATTGTCGGTGCTATTGCCTTATCAATCCCTTGATTTGAGTGTGGGCTATCATCAAATCAAATCAGAACCAACGATGTTCGTAATGTTGTCTTACTATTGGTTGATCCCTCGAGCATACACCATTACATCTCTTGGTCTGACCAATGCTATCACCGTGTTCACATGATGGTGGAAGTCCAGTGATATGGAGATTCTGATGAGTTGTTGTTGAGCCCATCAGCAGCATTTTGTCTCCCCCATGATTCACGTTGAACATTACACTAGTGTTGGAAACTTTATAAGCATTGCCCTCATGTCCCGATCATGAAGCATATGTCCGGTTGAAAGATGTGACTTCCTCTAATTCATGTGCATCTGATGTAAGTTGCCGCCGTGAATTCGAGAAAGTTTGTTTTTGCTTCCTCTGGAATCATCCCAAGTCAGTCATGCATGTGCGAAGTATTCTATGGTCTGATAGACTGATCATCTACATTCTATACGTATCCCTAGCACACCAAGCCACTGATTGATTTGTTCAAGGAGAAGAAGTTTCTTCTTAAGAGTTAGACCTACGCAAGGACTTCGATATCCTCGTTGATGGTTCCCCCTGAACTCGGTAGTGTTTCATTTTAAGACTACCAGGTGACCATGCTTGTCTAGGACAACGTGTTCACATGCTTGTAGCAGAACCGGCTCATGTTTTGGAGCTTACTACCGTAGTTCATTCCCCCGAGAATCTCGCAACGTCGTCTCGTCGATTTGTGTTGCAAACCTTCATTTTCCTTTCTAGACTCGATGAGTCTGGAATATCCTGACACCAACCAGATCTGAATCTCAGGCAGATATGATGGTTGGAGCATTTTCCAAGAACTATAATATTGGTCTCTCGATAACCGGTAAAGTGGATGTCGTGGCCAACACATCCAGCCGGAAGACCTATTATTGTAGTATCTCGATTGAAGAAAGTTGGCCACCTTCCCATGAGGATTTCATAGGATTTACCTCCCTAGTTAATCCTTACGGATTCTTGTGCTCCCAAAGTCGACCTTTTACTTGATGTCCTAGATACCAAACCATATCAATAAATGAGTTATCCTAGCACATCAAGGAGAACATTAGAAGCAGAGTGCTAAATGTCTCTTGGTCGATTATCCAGATTTTGTTCCCTTGGCCTCGCTAAGGTGAAATCTGAGAAAGTGTTATCTTCCTTTGCATTGGCATCATCCATCACCATTCATCATGGTGGTATGTTGTGTTGCCAGGATCCTTGACACAGATATTGGTAAAACCTTGATGAATATGTAGATGCTCAAGTTCTTGAGAGCACGCACAAGCACCAGGTTTTACCATTGGCATTAACTGGGATTTGCTTCCAGTTTCCTCGGTTAGGTTATAACCTTTTCAAACAGTGGACTCACTCTCGACTGTTGAGCTCTTCCCCAGTTACCAGAATCATTCCCAACATTTGCATTTTGTTCCCATCCTGCACCTCAGTAGTTGTTGTTCAGGATCATCTTCAAAAGTGGACTTACCATGGGTCCCATCCATTTCCGATGATAAGCAAAAATCATCCATTGCGTTGTCTTCAACAAGATAGTCCACATCATCCATTCTAGCCGGAGTATGCCATTCTTTGAACTTCTTCAAATGATCGTTGTGATTGCCTTAGGCTGGTATAAAGAGTTTAAATGATCTCCGAATCAAAAGTAATTCTTTTTTCCACTTAAGGGAATAATTCTACGAGTCACCTTCCCCGGGGTATCACGCTACGAAATCATGGCAAATATCTCCTTGCTACTTTGAAATTCATGCACCATCTGATGGGGTTATGTACCTAGGGTAGGGTCATGGACCTGATCCAAGTAACTTACCCCAGGACATCCTTAGAAGAGGTCGCCTTCCAGTCGACCAACGAGGATTCACTCGACTGGCCTGAAGGACTCGACCACGAAGACTCACTCGACCACCAGGAGGTCAAAAGGCACTCTGCACTGCAACAGCCTGTAATCAAGTAGACTTTATGATAGTAAAGGCCTTTATGTGGGGCGTTACCAGTAACGCCCCAGACTTAACTCACCTTAAACCCTCTCCTACGTGGGCTGGCTGGGGTCCTGGCGCACTCTATATAAGCCACCCCCTCCACAGGCAGAGGGGTTGGGCACCTTGTAATTCATACATTCATAATCCACTCGACCGCCTCCGGGCTCCGAGACGTAGGGCTGTTACTTCTTCCGAGAAGGGCCTGAACTCGTACATCCTTTGTGCTTACAACCTCTCCATAGCTAGGACCTTGCCTCTCCATACCTACCCCCCACTCTACTGTCAGGCTTAGAACCACGACAGTTGGCGCCCACCGTGGGGCAGGTGTTTTAGCGATTTTGTGGAGAAGTTGCGATTCTTCCGAGTACTCTCATCATGGTGTCTGCTGGAGTTTTGGTCAAGGGTCAAGAGATCCGTCTCGGCACTCTCACCTTCATCGCCGACGACTCCGCATGGCTCCAGGAGGCTCCACTCGACGTAGACGCGCTCCCCGTCCGCGGTGCGACGCATTTTCGCGCATGTGTCCGCGGCGTTCTGCTGCGGCAACCGTCGACCCAGTATCGGTCGGCTCCTCTATCGTCCACCCTCCCGGTCTCCCGCCAGTGCAAGCGCTCAGGCCGGTCGAGGCTTCAGCGATGGGTGAGTCACGCGGTGGCTCGCCAATCAGCCACTACACAAATTGCGGCAATCGAGCCCAACGAATCTCTCTACGGCTTGTTCGATCAGTCGACTGGCGCCGGAGAGACTGCATCCGAGTGCGGAAGCAGTGATCCAGCGGCGGAAATCTTGATGGTCGACGGGCCCCACAGCCCTCCTGGCTTCGCCCGTGGTGGTGGAGCAGGTGACGGCGGTGACCCTGCACGAGACTACGAAGAGTACCAGCCCGAGCCACTCGACTCTCTGCAAAGAGAAGAGCTTCGCCGCAGGAACGAGGATCCCCTGCGTATTCCCATCGCAGGAGAAACCCCCGAGGCTCGTGCCTTGGAGGAGGCGCGTCTGGCCAATTTGGCCGAGCGCACTCGACTGGAGAACCTTCAGCGAGCACTCGACGAGCGCGCGCGGCAACGAGTTCCCGACACCAGTCGACGTCAACTCTTCCCGCCGACTCAGGTATATCGAACCCCAATTCAGAATTTAGCAGCTGCGACCCGTATAGCAGAGTCCATTCAGCCTTCGCAGTCGGAAGCTGGCAGAGGTTTGCTGCAGATCAGGGATCTGCTCCGGGCAGCAGGAGATCAGAATTCAGCCGTGTCTCAGTCGCGCAACAGAATTCACAGTCGATCTGTCACTGTGAATACGGTTCAGTCGGCTCACAGCCCCAGATCGCCTCCGCGGCGCGAAGGGCGTGAGAATCGGCGAGATCAATATGGCGACAGACTCGACCGAGATGATAGGCGTCGAGTGCCCTATTCCCCTCCGAGGGGTGGGTCTTACGCTCCTCGGCAGCCAGATGATAGGCGTCAGTACAGTACAGGGCGTAGGGTTCCAGTTGACCCCAGAGAGCCAGGCTTCGACGCGCGATCCATTATCGTGCAAGGGTTGGTCGACCGGAACAGAGCCCATCGAGGCGCACTCGACAGAGATGTACCCACGAGCAGTCGAGTACATGTTTCTGGTCCTGAATGTTTCAGCAGAGCTATCAGAGCCGCAGTTATCCCCCCCAATTTCAGGTTGGCAACAGGAGTCAGCAAGTTCACTGGTGAGTCTAAGCCTGAAACTTGGCTTGAAGACTACCGAGTGGCAGTTCAGATCGGTGGTGGGAACGACGAGGTGGCCATGAAGCATTTGCCCCTCATGTTGGAAGGTTCTGCCAGGGCATGGTTGACTCAATTACCTCCTAGCAGCATTTACACTTGGGAAGATCTGTCCCGAGTGTTCGTCAGAACGTTTGAAGGGACTTGCAAGCGACCAGCGGGATTGACAGAGTTGCAAGTCTGCGTGCAGAAAACTAATGAGACTCTCAGAGAGTATATTCAGAGGTGGATCGAGGCTAAACCAATCAAGAGCCTTGACACCGGTACTGCTGTTAGCTTCATCAGGGAACTAATATTCAGATATGGAGTCCCGCACAGCATCATTACAGATAATGGGTCGAACTTTGACTCAGAGGAATTCAGAGCTTTCTGCGACTCCCAGGGCACACGGGTCGACTACGCATCAGTCGCCCATCCGCAGTCGAATGGACAAGCAGAGCGAGCTAATGGACTGATTCTCAAGGGACTGAAGCCTCGACTGATGCGTGATCTCAAACACGCGGCTGGAGCTTGGGTCGACGAACTTCCATCTGTACTCTGGGGACTGCGGACCACGCCTAATCGGTCGACCGGAAGAACTCCATTCTTCTTGGTCTATGGAGCTGAAGCAGTCTTGCCGAGTGATCTTCTCCACAATGCTCCTCGAGTTGAAATCTACAACGAAGCAGAAGCTGAACAAGCGCGGCAGGACGCAGTCGACCTTTTAGAGGAAGAAAGGGAGATGGATCTGATCCGGTCGACCATCTACCAACAAGATCTGCGCCGTTTCCACGCCCGAAATGTGAGAGGTCGAGCCTTCCAGGAAGGGGATTTGGTTCTCCGAGTGGATCAGCACAAACCACACAAGCTTGCTCCTTCTTGGGAAGGCCCCTTCATCGTCACCAAGGTTCTCCACAACGGGGCGTACCGTCTTTACAACGTCGAGCATAATATCGACGAGCCCCGAGCTTGGAACGCGGAGCTACTCCGCCCGTTTTACACTTAAGTTTTATCACTCGGATGAGTTGCAATAAAGTACTTCTGTAGTTCATGGACCTCAAAATAATAAGTGTCATAGTTCCTCCATAATATCTGTCACTTTTTATTTTTGTCCAATGAAATTCCCCTCAGTGGGTGACTTAGCTGCGAATCCGTTTCGCCTAAGTTTGTAAAAATCCTACCGAGTGGTGAGCCAGACTCCCACTCGGGGGCTTAGCTGCGAATCCGTTTCGCCTAAGTTATCAAAATCCTACTGAGTGGTGAGCCAGACTCTCACTCGGAGGCTTAGCTGCGAATCCGTTTCGCCTAAGTTTATCAAAATCCTACCGAGTGGTAAGCCAGCCTTCCACTCGGAGGCTTAGCTGCAGTCCAAGGGCTCGCCTAAGTTTATCAAAATCCTACCGAGTGGTAAGCCAGCCTTCCACTCGGAGGCTTAGCTGCAGTGCAAGCACTCGCCTAAGTTTATCAAAATCCTACCGAGTGAAGAGCAACCCTCTCACTCGGGGGCTTAGCTGCAGCCATGTGCTCGCCTAAGTTATAAAAATCCTACCGAGTGGTAAGCCAGCCTTTCACTCGGAGGCTTAGCTGCAGTCCAAGGACTCGCCTAAGTTTATCAAAATCCTACCGAGTGGTAAGCCAGCCTTCCACTCGGAGGCTTAGCTGCAGTCCAAGGGCTCGCCTAAGTTGTGAAAATCCTACCGAGTGGTAAGCCAGCCTTTCACTCGGAGGCTTAGCTGCAGTCCAAGGGCTCGCCTAAGTTGTGAAAATCCTACCGAGTGGTAAGCCAGCCTTTCACTCGGAGGCTTAGCTGCAGTCCAAGGGCTCGCCTAAGTTTATCAAAATCCTACCGAGTGGTAAGCCAGCCTTCCACTCGGAGGCTTAGCTGCAGTGCAAGCACTAAGTTTATCAAAATCCTACCGAGTGGTAAGCCAGCCTTCCACTCGGAGGCTTAGCTGCAGCCTCGTGCTCGCCTAAGTTATAAAAATCCTACCGAGTGAAGAGCAACCCTCTCACTCGGGGGCTTAGCTGCAGTCCAAGCACTCGCCTAAGTTGTGAAAATCCTACCGAGTGAAGAGCAATCCTCTCACTCGGAGGCTTAGCTGCAGCCTCGTGCTCGCCTAAGTTATCAAAATCCTCCGAGTGGTAAGCCAGCCTTCCACTCGGAGGCTTAGCTGCAGCCTCGTGCTCGCCTAAGTTATCAAAATCCTACCGAGTGGTAAGCCAGCCTTCCACTCGGAGGCTTAGCTGCAGCCTCGTGCTCGCCTAAGTTATAAAAATCCTACCGAGTGAAGAGCAACCCTCCCACTCGGGGGCTTAGCTGCAGTCCAAGCACTCGCCTAAGTTGTGAAAATCCTACCGAGTGAAGAGCAACCCTCTCACTCGGGGGCTTAGCTGCAGCCCTGTGCTCGCCTAAGTTACAAAAATCCTACCGAGCGAAGAGCAACCCTCTCACTCGGGGGCTTAGCTGCAGTCCAAGCGCTCGCCTAAGCACAGACACCTTGCTTTGAACCTGCAAAAGACATTCCGAGCCGAAGGCAATCGTATTCAAGCACCAAATCCATGTTTGAATCGACATCTAAAGGAACCGAAAGTGCTCAGGCGTCAAGCCTGTTAAGGTTTGTCGGTTACAATTTCACTCGGCATACCGAGGCAAATTTAAAGCGTCGAGCCAGAAGAAGTTTTTTACCCCTCCTGTGGAGGGCTGGAAGGTGCAACAAATTCATCAAGGTCAATCCCGTCGGCGATCCGAGTGGCAGCTGCAAGGAAAGTTTCCATAAAGGATCTGAAGTCGTGCTTCTTGGTATTGGCCACCCGAAGGGCCGCCAGCTTCTCTTCTCGCGCATCTTTGCAGTGGACTCGGGCCAGACACAGAGCGACATCTGCACCACACCGAGCCGAGGACTTCTTCCACTCCTGCACTCGACCAGGGATCGTGTTCAAGCGGGCCATCAGCGACTCAAGGTCATTCTGAAGTGTCTCCTCAGGCCAGAGCGTCGAGTCGATGCGAGATGTGGCGGCCTTCAGCCTTGCGAGATAGTCCACGACAGCTGCAACACGAGACTCCAGTCGGAAAACATCCATGGCAACTTCGTCGTTCACCGGAGAATTGACGGGGTCAAGGTTTGGCTCCAGTCGGCTGGTTTCTTCTTCAAAGTTTTGACAAAATTCTGCAAGGGTGATCACTAAGTCAAGAGGATAGTCGAATGGAAAAAGCCACAATTGGAAATATTTGCCAAACATGGAGGTTTACCTTCAAGCATAAGAAACAGCTTCTTGGCAAGGCCACTCAGGAAGGCCTCCAGTCAGTTTTCTTCTCAGTCAATTTGCTGACTTGGTCGGTCAGGGCAGCTTTGTCAGTTTTCAGTCGACTGACCTCCTTGTTGGCAATCCCAAGAGCAGCTTTCAGATTGGTATTGTCTTGTTCGAGCTTGGTGACTGAAGCTAACTTCTCGTCAGCAAGCTTGATCTTCTCAGCTAGCTCAAGGTCTTTCTTCTGCTGGGCCTCCCTTACCTTACCTGCAAGTTACAGCAAGATCAGATGCTGAAACAAGCAAGGGGAAAAGCAGTCGTCAGGGTCTCACCAAACATACCTTCGGTCTCCTCCTTTGCCTTTGTCAGCTTCTCCTGAACCAGCTTCAAGCTCAGCTCGACTTGAGTATGTTTTGTTCCAGCTCTGAGTAGCGAGCCACAAGATCACAAGAGTTCTGCGAAGAACCAATCGACTAAATGTCAAATATAATTCACTTCCGAGTGAAAAAGGGAAAAACACACGTTTCTAAGACTACAGCCGAATACAAGCATTCGACCGTAGTCTCGGGGACTACACCCAGTGGGTGCACTCAGCGTGCCCCCACTAATCCTGTTGAAGACAAAGTCGACCAGTCGACCTCAAAAAAAAAGAGTGTGCGAGATGCATTCTCTAAGACTGTGATCAACTGCAAGCAGTCGACCACAGTCTCGGGGACTACACCCAGTGGGTGCACTCAGCGTGCCCCCACCGGTTTGTGAAATCCAGTCGACCAGTCGACTGACAGAAAGATTGACATTATAAAGCCTAAGGCCGACTGCCAGCAGTCGACCTTAGCCTTGGGACTACACCCAGTGGGTGCACTCAGCGTGCCCCCACCGGTTTGTGAAATCCAGTCGACCAGTCGACTGACAGAAAGATTGACATCATAAAGCCTAAGGCCGACTGCCAGCAGTCGACCTTAGCCTTGGGGACTACACCCAGCGGGTGCACTCAGCGTGCCCCCGCTAACACGGAGTTTATTCGACACACCCAGTGGGTGACTAATATAAATTCCGGAAAAGAAAAGTTTTTGGTAGCATATCCAACAAAACAAACAGCGGTCGACTGACCTGGACATTGCTTTGGAGGGCAGAACTGGCGTCATAAGCTGCCTGGCTCGCGTCCCGGATGGTCTTCAGCTGCTCCATCATGAGTCCCGCCTGGCGTATTGCCTCCTTCGCTGCGCCAGCTTGGTCCTCTGGGACGTGGTGCGTCGTGAAGAGGGAGGGCTGCTGAGCACTCGTCAGTGGATTTGCGAAGGACACCGTGTGTCGAGTGGTGTTCTCTTCCTCCACAGTCAGAATCTCAGGCGCCGTCACGTCCTGAGGCACCTTACTGGCGGACGCTTTCCGACTCCTCCTGTGCGTCAGCGGCTCTTCGTCCTCATCATCATCAGGAAGATCGATAACAGTATTGGGTGGAGCTGCGGAGAAGAATCAGGATCAGAGATCGCGAGTCAGTCGACTAAAGAACGGTGTTAAGAACACAGTACCTGGATTCGAAGTTGCTGCATCCTCCATCTCGTGGTCATCAGCCCGGGCCGAGGTCTCAGAAGTAGCAGCACTGCAACTCCAAAGGATCAGTCGACTAACTTCAGCGTCGACCAGAGATAAAGTTCACACAGAATAAGAAAATATGAGCAGCACGGTTACCCTGATATGGTAGGGATGGACACCTTCATCTTCGGCAAGAGTTTGATCGGCTTCGACGAGGCCGCCCTGGGCTGCTTCGGCGCCTTTTCAGTCGGCGCTGGAGAGGTGGTCCTAGGGCGCTTGGTCGACTGCGTCGCAACCCCCTTGCCACGTTCAGTCGAAGGGTCGTGGACGAGCTTCGACCGCCTTTCCGAGCGCGGTGGCACGACCTCCTCCTCCTCCTCTTCCTCGTCCTCGACGTCGTCTTCATCACCGACATCATCATCATCGTCGTCATCGTCCTCTGCGACATCCGAGTCCCATTCCTCCTCTTCCTGGCTCTCGCCTCCGCTCGCCTCGCCCTCCTCAGTCGAAGCTTGTGCCCCATTGGGCATCGAGTACAGCTCGGTGAGGGCCTAACAAATGCCCAGACAAGAATCAGTCGACCAGTCGGCAGGATTAACAGAAATGAATACGACGAGGGCGCAGTGGAGAGCAGAGCAAGTGTACCTTGTTTGAGTCGCTGTTGTGGTCGAGTGGAGGAACCCTTCTGGCTCCGCGCGGGTTGTCCTTGTTTCCGGTGACGGCTGCCATCCATCTTTCCAGAGTGACATCGTCGACTGCTTCTGGATGGACTCTGGTCTCGTCTTCGGTCCCACAGTACAACCACATGCAGTGGCTCCGGAACTGGAGAGGCTGGATGCGACGCCTGAGGAAAACCTCCAAGAGGTCCATGCCTGTCACTCCCTCCCGAACCAACTGCACCACGCGCTCCATCAACATCTTCACGTCGGCTCTCTCCTCCGGAATCAGCTTCAGAGGGGAAGGCTTGCTCACTCGGTCCATGGTGAACGGAGGGAGTCCA
This sequence comes from Triticum aestivum, assembly GCF_018294505.1. Taxonomy (NCBI): domain Eukaryota; kingdom Viridiplantae; phylum Streptophyta; class Magnoliopsida; order Poales; family Poaceae; genus Triticum; species Triticum aestivum. Next base: position 700,097,497 of record NC_057797.1, read on the forward strand.
CTCGACTGCCCTGGCGTCGACTGGACCTGGCAGTAGAACCAAGTCGACTGCCAGCCTCTAACGGACTCGGGAAAGGTCATGGGCGGGAAGGTGCTCTTATTCCTCACCTGGATCCCCAGGCCCCCACACATTTGGACGACTCGGGTTCTCTCATCACCTGGGCTCGCCTTCTTCACGGTCTGAGAGCGACACGTGAATATATGTTTGAACAAACCCCAGTGCGGTCGACAGCCCAAGAAACCCTCACACATGGACACGAATGCAGCAAGATAGGCAATGGAGTTTGGGGTAAAGTGGTGAAGCTGCGCTCCAAAGAAATTCAAGAAGCCACGGAAGAAAATACTTGGCGGCAAGGAAAACCCACGATCAACATGAGTGGCCAAAAGCACACACTCACCCTCTTCTGGCTGTGGCTGCCACTCCTTCCCCGGCAACCTCGCAGCTCCGTGAGGGATCAAGCCCTCGTTGGCCATGTCGAGGAGGTCCTTCTCTGTGATGGTCGACTGGATCCAGTCTCCTTGGACCCAGCCCTTCGGCAGGCGGGATCTGGACGAGGACCCTCCGCGGCTGGTGGATCTCCCCTTCGCCTTCTCCGACGCCGACGCCTTCTTGGCGCGCTCCAGCGCCGCCGTCTTCTCCTTGGCCATGGTCGCCGGAGAGATGCGCGAAGGGAAGTGGTGCGGGGGCGAGAGCGAGCACGCTGAGCTGGGAAGAAGGAAGCAGAGAGAGAGGGAGAATGCTGGGGCGCAGCACAGAAATCCTCGCCGGGCGCATTTATAAGGTCCCTTCCGAGTGGCTGACATGTGGGCCCGGTCGATCTAATCATATCTGAGAGCAGTTATGCAGGCTGGATACGTGGCGAAAAAGGCGGCGCGGAGATCGAGGCGTCTATGCCCCGTCCCATCCGAACGCCGCGGTCCGCCCCGCTTCGCGCGCGCCCCCAAATTTCGCATCCCGCGGAATCCGCGAGCAACAAATCAGTCTGTCAGACGCGGTGTTTCCGGCGATCCGTCGCTCGGAGATCGTCGAAGCCCGAAAGATCACTCGACGCAAAAACAGAATGGATCGAGTCGACTGAAGGCAAATTGCACCCTGTCAACGAAGAGATTCTTTGGTCCAGAACAGCGCACAACTAGAGCGCAAAGGTCAATCGGAAACGACATCGACTCCTTCTTCACTCGAAGCCTCAATCCATTCGGGGGCTAATGATGGGGTTATGTACCTAGGGTAGGGTCATGGACCTGATCCAAGTAACTTACCCCAGGACATCCTTAGAAGAGGTCGACTTCCAGTCGACCAACGAGGATTCACTCGACTGGCCTGAAGGACTCGACCACGAAGACTCACTCGACCACCAGGAGGTCAAAAGGCACTCTGCACTGCAACGGCCTGTAATCAAGTAGACTTTATGATAGTAAAGGCCTTTATGTGGGGCGTTACCAGTAACGCCCCAGACTTAACTCACCTTAAACCCTCTCCTACGTGGGCTGGCTGGGGTCCTGGCGCACTCTATATAAGCCACCCCCCTCCACAGGCAGAGGGGTTGGGCACCTTGTAATTCATACATTCATAATCCACTCGACCGCCTCCGGGCTCCGAGACGTAGGGCTGTTACTTCTTCCAAGAAGGGCCTGAACTCGTACATCCTTTGTGCTTACAACCTCTCCATAGCTAGGACCTTGCCTCTCCATACCTACCCCCCACTCTACTGTCAGGCTTAGAACCACGACACCATCCTTTTCAGCGTGGAATTTTTGCCTACCCAGTAGAACCTTGTCATCTACCTCTTTTCCATCACTCCTGATCTGTGTTTCATGTCTCAGCTCGAGAGATGTTACTATGTCTCATTCCATGAGTTGATCTTGTGATCATTAAGATGATCCTAAGTTTCTCGAACCTCAGGGAGGTCGATTCTTCTTAAATTCTTCCTTTCTACTCGTTGTCATGCTGGATGTAGTTCTCAAAGCAAGACGTCGATATCAAGGTGATGCAATGAATCAACATCCTTGAGAAGGACATCTGGATCGTGAAGGTCGTGTTAGCTTTGTATCCCCTCTGTCTTCTTACCTCACGTCTTGAATCTCGGGACGAGATTCTTGTTTAGTGGGGGCGAGTTGTCACAGCCCTAGAATTTGATTGCAATTAGTATCATAAGCATCCATGCATCATGTTTATATTTTTTTGAAAGTTGAAATGGGGATGGCAGAAACCCTCAGCACCACTTAATCCAACTAGGGTTACTAAAATATTTTTCAATGATCTTGAAATGCCCTTCAAAAATGTTCATCATCTTTGTCTTGGTCTAAAACCTCTGACAAAAATGGTGCAATACTTTCTAGGTCATCCAAAGGTCACTGGATTAAATCATATGTTATTTGAATTTGGGCATTTAAATGCTAGTAAATATTTTAAATGCCCAAGTAATCCTAAACTGAAATGTTCCATGTTGGATATATTCTAAACAGTGGGCATGTTCAGTTTGGTGATTTTTGAAAGGGTCTAAGTATTTTTAATAAAGCCCTAAAGACTACAGAAAAACAGAAAACAAACTAAAAGAGAAAGAGGGAGAACCTACCTGGTGGGCCAACCGGCCCACCACTGCAGCAACCCAGCCGGGCAAAGCCAGCCCGGCCCACCTCCACCTCCTTGTTGTCTTCCACCTCCTGCCAGTGGGCAGGAGGGCGTGTGCCCGTGGCACGCACGCGCGCGCCCGGCCACCTCCTGCTTCCCGGAGCTCCCTGAGCCTTCCGTCGTGCCACGCCCCCCCCCCCCAAGACCCGTGTGGATCGATCTCTCCCACCCTCGCTCTCCCCCTCGCCCGTTCCCCGCCATGGCCGAAGCCTCCATGGACGCACCGCTGCCGTTCGCCGCTGCCATCGAGCCTAGCGAGCTCCTAGATGTACCAGGAGGCCGTAGTTCCCCTTAGCTGGCCTCGCCGTACCCTGCAGCCCCGCTCCCGCATCAACCCGAGCTCCGGCCGCCGCGTCGCTCGTCGCCGGTGCCTCTGCAGGCCACCCCAGCTTTGACAGCCTCCATCGTTGGATGCGCCACCCTGCTAGCTCCCCATAGATGCTTCCCGCGCGCCAAACCGGCCCCCGTAGAGAAATCCCGAAGCCCTCCATAGCGTTTTGGTCGCCGCTGGCGGAACTCCGGCGAAGCCAACGTGGCACTGTCATTAGCCACTAATGACCCCACTAAATTACCCCTAGCTCACTGACGGATGGGCCCCCCTCTCTAATTAACCTGGTTTAGTTTCTGTTTAGTTTTAACTAACCACAAGGGCCCACAGGTCAGTTTGACCTGGCCACATCACCTGTTGACCGGACCCCACCTGTCTGTGACACTAAATGTCACTGGGTCACTGACCAGTGGGTCCCACTGGTCAGGTTTGACCTGGACCGTGCCCTGTTGACCTGCTGACGTCATGACAATGTCATGCTGACGTAGTAATTAATTTCTGTTTTAAAACAATTCAGAAAATTCCAGAAATTAGTATAAACTTCTAAAATTCATAGAAATTCAACCATAACTCCAAATGAAATAAATTATATATGAAAAATTATCAAAAAAATTCAAGGAATCTGTTTATGGCATTTTCATGCATGTTAGAACAACTTATGGCTGCTGATTAGGCCAATTCACATAAATGGAATTTAAACTCTCACATATGAAGTTTGAATTTGAACCTAGGGTTCAAACCAACTCCATTTAACATGTTGCTAGTTGCATTAGCTCAAACCACAGCATATTGACATGTCATGATCATGCATCATGTTGTGCATTGCATTTATTGTGTTCCTTGTCTATTGCCGGTGGTTGTCCCCTCTCGATAGACGTTGTACCGACGCTATGATCGTTGACGCTGATGAAGACCCAATGATATCTTCAGAAGTGCCAGGCAAGCAAAAACCCCTTGTTCATTCTGATACAACCCCACTCTCTCGCTCCTGCTCTCTTTTACTGCATTAGGACAACAACGATTCATCTGTTACTTGTTGCGGTAGTTGAACCCCTTATCCTCTGCATGACCTGTCATTGCCAGAGTAAATAGATGAAACCCACTAGCATGAGTAGGAGTTGTTTGAGCCCTGATGTGCCTACTCATTCATGCTTGTTTGTCATGCCTGCTATTGCATAGAGTTGCGTCAGGTCTGATTCATCGGGAATGAATCGGAGGTGTGTGAACATGTCCTACCTTGTGTGAGCTAAGTGTGTGAATACGTTTTTGGTAAAGGTAGCGGTGAGAGGCCATGTAGGAGTACATGGTGGGTTGTCTCATTGCAGCCGTCCTCAGGAACTGAGCTCTGTGTCTGTGATCCATGAACAACTACTACCACTCATTGGGATCCTTAATTGACCCTCTCGGCTTCTTAATCACCCTAGTACTCTGTCCAGGAGTTGCAACTAGTTTCTGGTGTTTGTAGGTTATGTGTTGGCGGCCGTGCATAGCGCTGACCCTAGGGGTGGGCTATGTTGCGGTAGATACACCGTGGCACGGTGTATCGGGCGCCCATTTGGTGTCTCGGGAACCCTGTTCACATCGTTCGGGGCCGTATGTGGAAACCTCGGCCGGACTCCCTGCGGATGGAACCTGGATAGGCGATAAACCTGGACTAGAGACTTAAGTGTTTAGGTAGGCCGTGGCCGACACCCTCGCCAGGCTTCCGCTTGAAGGTTGCCGAGATACATGACGTGTATATGGTGGTAAGTGGTGGGAGCATGTGTGAAGAAGTACACCCCTGCAGGGTTATCATTATCTATTCGAATAGCCGGATTCCTCGGATATGGAAACTTGGACCCCTTGCATAGTTCATAGACAAGTGAAAGTGGATACTCTAAAACTCGCAAGATAAGTGTGAGTGCTATGGATGGCCTTCTCGTAGGGAGACGGGAGCAGTTCCATAGTGGTGTATTGAATGGTGAATATGTGGACTCGTGTGCGCCACCTCAAAAGAGTTGCTTGCAATCGTAGTTCAGGTTAGCCACTGAGTCAAAGCTGGCTTGCTGCAGTTAAACTCCACCACCACCCCTTGTTGATACCGATGCATATGTAGCTAGTTTTGATGTAAGTCTTGCTGAGTACCTTTGTACTCACGTTTGCTTAATTTATGTTTTGCAGAGAGAGACTTCAGTCTCGCTAGTAGTTCCGCGTGGACTTCGACGTTAGCTTGATACCTCAGCTATGATCTTGTGCCCTTGGCAGGATCTGGTAGATAGTCAGGCTTCTCAGCCTTTTCCATTTGTAGATGTCTGTACTCAGACATGTTAAGCTTCCGCATGTGCTTGATTTGTATGTTGTGATTGTTGGGTCATGAGACCCATGTTTGTAATATCTCGCTCCTCGAAGCCTAATGAATAAGTACTTTGAGTCATAGAGTTATGTTGTGATGCCATGTTGTATTTACACATATCGAGCATATTGTGTGTATGATTGAAATGCTTGGTATGTGTGGGATCCGACAAATCTAGTTGTTTATCCTTGGCAGCATCTCTTATGGGGAAATGTAGTCTAGTGCTTCCTTGAGCCATAGTAGTCTGCTACAGGCCGGTTCACCGGAGTCCTGCTAGCCCAGCACTACTGCTCAGGATACTTGACTGGCCGGCATGTGTTTCACTTTGTTCCTGTGTCTGTCCTTTCGGGGAAACGTCACGCGGTAACATCCGGAGTCCTGCCTAGCCTGCTACAGCCCGGGTTCCCGGAGTCCTGTTAGCCTAGTGCTGCAGCCCGGATTTACATGCTGCTGACCGACATACTCGATGTGATTCATGTATGCCTGTCCCCATAGGTTAGTGCCGCTTTGGGTTCACGACTAGCCATGTCGGCCCGGGTTCTCTGTCATATGGATGCTAGCGACACTATCATATACGTGAGCCAAAAGACGCAAACGGTCCCGGGCCATGGTAAGGCGACACCTGTGGGAATACCATGCGTGAGGCCGCAAAGTGATATGAGGTGTTACCGGCTAGATCGACGTGACTTGGAATCGGGGTCCTGATAGATAGGCGCTTCAGCATCAAGCTGGATGAGTACTTCGAAGTGGATACAGTAAGTCACAACGAAAAGTCTTTTTTCGTAATTAAGCATGACTTATACTTCATTTGCTTCAACTTATAATTTTAGATTCTCACTATTCTACTAGCGTATCCCCTGCCATGCAAGAATTTTTGTCTTGGATAAGATAGGTTTCAGTCCTAACAAAACTATGAAGGTAAAGAAAGTTTACTTGAAGACCGAGCATGGTTATACCTTCAACGTCAAATTATACAATGCACACACCTACACCTATTTTGAATGCAAATCTTGGCAAGCACTATGCAAGGCTTATGCATTTGAGCCTGATATATTTATCACATTTGATATCCATCCCGAAGATGATATTGAAGGTAATAGAGACATTTGGGTCGATGTGCAGACGCCTCCAGTTCTGCCATTATGTGAGTTTCTCAACCATATTTATGTCTTCGATATTGTTTAATCAAAATTAGTTGACAACTAATTTCTATTGACAGCTTATTTCCATTCAGGCAAACATGTCCGGCGCTTGGTGGACAGGACCATCCACTGTCCCGGGGCTGAACTAAACTGCGAGGAGATAAGTCATTATGTTTCATGGCTTGAGGATCTTAATGTTGTCAAGACAAATTATTTTTCTGAATTTGAAAATCTTAGTACTCAAAACGTGCAACCAATAGTGATCGTATTGAACTACGGTCACCTCTATTTAGGAAAGATAGTAAGATTTTTACTATTTGTCCTCAGTGCATCTTTTGCATACATTATTTTTCGAGCTAAACTTCATGTTGCTAAGTAATGTTACTATATGATGTTCTTCAACAGGGACTCCCAATGACAGTTGTGTCTCGGTGGATCGGTACTAAAGGTCGCATGTCAATGGTTAGCTTATGGCCAAGACATCCTACGATGCACATGAGTGCATTTAAGATTTCTAAAAGCGAGGAATGCTTAATAGTGAAAGATTGAAGCAAAATTGTTAACGATCGCAGAGAAGTACTAGGGGGCGGCAATCAGAAGCAACCCACGATTAGGAGACAGGTTCATCTGCATGCTTCAATATGATGAATCAGGAGAGCTATGCATATTCTATGCTATTTTATCTGAGAGAGAGCAGCAGGAGTGATTAGCTAGCTAGTTCATGCTCTTATTAGTACTTGTCCTCTCATGTATGTGTTCTTCGTCCTGAACTTAATCTCAAAGAGTGATTTGCTTTTGTGGTCTTATGAACGCTTAATTATAATCTCATGACCATGTTGAACTCGATGATATCTTTGCTTATAGTACAAGTGAATGTTTCTTCTTTAAGCTAGTGTTGATAGCGGTAATGACTATGATGATTAAATAGTGGTAATGACGACTATGATGATTTTTAGCTAGCTAGCTAGTATAGTGTTGTTGGTGATGATATGATGTTAAGAGTTTTTATATTAATATGACGATGATGATGATGAGTTATTATATCACCTAATGATTTAACAACTCATTATAATGTAAAAAAATCTCTAAATTAAATTAAAAACACAAAAAAGGAAAAATATAAAATAAAACCAAAACCCCCTAAACATTTAGTACCGGTTGGTGTTACCAACGGTACTAATGGTCTCCCCGCACCCGGTCCTGCCTCGTGCCACGTGGTGGCACTTTAGTGGCGTTTCGTGCCGAATCGGTACTAAAGGGGGACCTTTAGTCCCCACCCTTTAGTGCCGGTTACAGAACCGGCACTAAAGGCCCTTACGAACCGGTGCTAAATCCCGGTTCTGCACTAGTGTAAATTCTATTAAAAAGTCAATTAATTTATTAGTTTGATCAAATAGAAGAAGATATCAGCATCTACAACACTAAATAAAGATATAGTGAATATATATCTAATGATGAATAAATTGATATTGATTTTTTTATTCATATTTTTCTATATACTCTTGGTAAAACTTAGAAAGCTTTGACTCGTTTTATAAGCCACCTATTTGGCGAGGAAGGAGTATTTTAGAACCTCACATAAAATAATCAACCTACAGTAAATAAATAATATACATTTTTGCAAATAAATAATGAATGAACTAAAACTTCACAAAATAAGCAAACATATTACACTCTCAATCCATATAATATGCAAGATTGAGTTATTATGGGTGATAGGTTATTATGTTCCAAAAAGGTGATATATAAAATAATTAAGGGTGGCATGGTGCTTTCTCATACTTCCAATTATTAAGGGAGTACTTTACACTATTATGGACGTAAAATCCAACACAGTGTCTTGTTTCTCTCTGATACCTATTATTGGTTGGGGTAGGAATTTGGCTTTTGCAGGGCTGAAGCGGATGGAGCTCTTCAAGGGCCTTGAGACTGACGTACGGCCTTCTAGAGCCGAGGCTAAAGTCCCCACGAACAGTATACCGGCATCCAAATATGTCACAGCATCGACTATATCTTATGATTAATCATCTATGATAAGTCTACACAAGTGATGGCTTCATCAACAGCAAAAGGATGGTTTATAGTTAAGAGTTAGGTAGGTAAAGGGTTGCCTGATACTTGAAGCCATCGACTTGTCCCAACAGAAGAAGGAAAGCACAAAGGATTGATGTGAGTGATCAATGATCGTTGGGTCATTCTGACCTTATAGATCTTTAAGGAAGTCCATTGTGTCGTTTCAATGGATAAAGACTGGTGGAATTCTTTAAGCTCAAGGTGAAACGAACTCTGTTGACCTTTGCTGCCCGTACCAAGTTGAAGCATCATATCCGTTGGTTTCTTTGTGTTGAAAAAACTAGGAAATGGGGTGGAACAGTTGAACTTGGTAATAGTACATGCTTTTCTGGTGTGAATGATCGAGGGATGACAGGCATCGGAACCGATGCTGTATTCAGGTTCTAAAGGTGAGTCTACCAAAGTCTCAGTCAAGTGTGACTAGGCCTCAGTCGACTGAGTTTTAACCAAGTCTCAGTCGAGTGACATAGCATATAGAAAAAATATAGAAAAACTAAAAAGAAACTTTTACACGGATCTTCATGCGAGATCGAACGAATATAGCATCAACTGACACATAACCAAGTGTCAGTCGACTGAGACTTCGTAAAACTGTAAAGAAATACATCTTGGTTTTCCTTAAAAAAAATTGTATATGCTCGTGTCTTTAGTTAACTACTTATATACAGTCCCGTGGAAAGGGAAAACCTCTTTCGGAAAAAAAGGAAAACCTGACGTGTGCTGTCTAGGCGTTACAGGCAATACGTAGTACGTATGTAGTTTTTCTATATATGCAGGAAGGATGGCGTTACATAGTCTCGGTGAAAATGATCAATGGGATGACGATGACGACGACACAGACAGTTGACGACGGGAGAAAGGACGATGGTGAAATATGGTTGATGATGTTCTACTTGCCCATGCCCGAAACCACATACGAGCTGTTAAATGCTTGTGAACGTGGGCAACAGAGGAAGATTCTACTCGAAGCTACGTACCCTTTCCTCGCAAAAAGAAGAAGCTACGTGCCCTTGAACCAATCATCTCGCCGGGCAAAACAACAGTAGATTTCCGGGCGCATAAACCATGTTTTTTTTATGAATATGGCTATTACTAATTGGTTGTGCGCGCAACGCGAATCGTTGCCGTCGCTGCTGCATGAGGATCCGCGCGAGCCCGCCCCGCATGGCCCACCCGAATCAGGCGTTTCCAGTTTTTCCCTATACGGAACGAATACAGTCAAATCGTATCTGACGACCTATCGACGCCCACAACTAGCTCATACTAGGCGTGTTCCATACCCGTCCTGTTTTTTATCATCCTTCCGGGCAAAAACTATACTACCAGTAGTTGATGGCGATCAGTTGACGCAAAAGGGAAACGTGTTTGACGGTCGAGCGCTCGTCCGGTCCCAACTCCCAAGCGCATGCACACCTTGAAAAGACGTAGGTCGTCTCACCGGAGAGATTTCAGTTACGTACGCATGCGCGCACGCCGCGTCTACCGAAGCGGCGACGTCGACGCGGCAACCAAACCACTATGCAGGCTACACATGTACCGGCCCGCCGGACGCAGCCCTCGGATGCACAGGGGAATGTCCAAGAAATGTATGCGTGACGTGAGTGCGTGCGTTTTCCATGTGGATCCAGGCCAAGTCCTCCGGGAAGATGCGCCGTTTGATTTTGGGCATGGAGAACCTGGCCGCAGCCGCTACCCGCCGGAGAGAAACGCCGGGAGGGGGCGCGCGCAGGACAGGACAAGCGATAGATGGTGACAGTGGGGGACGTGTTTTTCCTCCGCTCTGCATGCACTTGTGCACGCGGTCAAGCACGGGACAGGGACGGCGTATCCATATGATATCGATCGGCCCCTCCTCCGTCCACGGACTGGGTTTGCTGGCTGGCTGGCTGCTGCTGCTGCTAATCGACTTTATCCGGGTCGTCTAGCTAGCTAGCTTTCCAGCAAATCTACCGCGTAAAGTTGGTCGGAGCCTCAGGCGACGGAACACCGAACACGCCTTAGCTCCAGTCCATCCAAGAGAGAACAAAACACATGATGTGTGGTGTGGTTCCACAGTGTGATGGATTGTTTCAAGGTCACAAGGCCAAGAGGCGAACAAGCCTAAGCTTGACGATCAAGCTCGCACATATTATTCTATGAGCATCTCTAAGAGACTGAACCGATAAATTTTGAGATTGACAAAGTCGACATCGTGTTCGTTTGGCAGCGGCAGATGCAGCCCCGCCAACCCCCTTCCGATATGGTGGCTCCGACCGACGTTGGCTTCCTCATTTTCGTTTCCAGACACGATAGCTATGAGATTGCTCAGCCTCAGGCCAGGGAGAAATCCCTGCTTGGCTTGCCGGCGCTGGCAGCGGCGGCATCTGCGGATGTCGTTTCCTTCTTGGAGGCGTTGTCAAGGCCCTCGGCTGCGCCCCTCTTCGAGCTCAAGGAAAACCCTAGGTCTGATTCCTCCGGACCGGATGGCGACGGGGTCTCGGCGTCGTCCTCCTTCTTGAAGGCGCTATCTTGCTCGCTCGTGGTGTCCCCTGTTTCGGTTTTGAAGATGTTGGTTCGGCATTGCCGCGCTTGGGTCGGGTTTGGTAGGTTTAGTTGTGATGTATTCTTTATTCGGGCCGAGCATCTCTTGTTCCCCTGCTCCGGGCACCATGTTCACGCCTGTCTGCATTCGTGTCATGTGTTTTACCCTTATGTACTCATTCTATTTCTTCTATTAATGAAATGATATACAAGCTTTGCGTATTCGCGAAAAACAAAGTCAACATTGTAATTCCAAAAGAAAAAATGCACCAACCATGCAAATCTATGAACTGAATCTACGTGGCACCACAAAAGACGTAACCATCGCGATGAAGCTTATCTCTGTCTTCTTTCTTCCTAATGGGCCACAAGGCAAAGTGACGCGGAAGTGCGTCAGTTTGGCAACTGATCGTAATCCCTGAACGGTTTCAGTGCAATGGTGCGGCTAAAAGAAATTTGATGGTCCAGAAGAGTGTCACCTTTTTTTCTTTTAAAAGAACACCAAGAATGTCACCCATGTGGGCTTCCAGCCCATGGTCCCACTATCTTTAGGCCCTGGCGGGATAGGAAGTAAATTCCACGGGCTTTCCATACATTGCTAGAGCAATTTCTCGTCTACTGCAAGATCGAAGAACAACTCGCCTTCGTGCTCATGCAAGCAGGCCGGCTCAATAATGTATATTGCTTCCTAGGAGCAGTTTCGCAAAGCTTCTATGCATCGGTTCAGACCGATTGTAGAAACTTCCGAACATGTTTTTATTTTTGTTTCCTGTATTGGTTTCATTACTTTTCTATTTTTGGTTTTTTTCTGTTTATTTGCTTTTCTTTTAAAAAAATCTTCGCTTTTTCAAATACATGTTGACTTTTTCTTAATACAAGTTGAACCTTTTTCATAAAGACTGAACATTTTTTAGATACACATTCACCATTTTCTACGAATACATGTTGGACATTTATCAAATGCACATTGAATATTTTTATATACATGTTGAACATTTTTCAGATACACGTTGAACATTATCTAAATACACATTGGATATTTTTAGAATACATGTTGAACATTTGTCAAATGCATGCTGAGATATTTTATATACATGAACATTTTTCAAATACATGTTGAACATTTTTTTGAATACATGTTGAACATGTGTCAAAAACACACTGAACATATTTTACAGTCAACAGTTTTTCAACACAAATTTAATATTTTTTATAAATGCGATGAACATTATCTAAAATCATGTGGAACATTTTTAATGTTATGATTGTTTTTTGAAAATTATTTGAACTAAATTTTAAACTTTATGAATATTTTAAAAAAAATCTGTGAACATATTTTGAAATGAATGGACAACTTTTTAAGATGATGAACTGTTAGGACCGAGAGTATATCGACTAGAGGGGGATGAATGAGAGATTCAAAATTTCTTTCAAAACTTCGAATCAAAACCAAACACAATAGATAGACAGAGCACCAAAGGGAAAAGTATAACTCACAACCAAAAGCTAATTATAGTACAGAGGACTAAGCAAATCTTTCAACAAAAGATAGGATGATCTTCTGAGTATAGTAGCACAAGACCTTCGCTATGACGACGGTGGCACAGTAAACTATCAAGATAAATAACATGGATGACCGAACAAGAACTAAGGGCAGAAAATAAGATGTTGGCAACGACTAGAAATGGAGAGAATGAGTACTTCACACAACAGAGACAGTGAGCGGAGTAGAACACTACACACACTATAAATACAGAAAGAAGATCAAGATAATCTATCAAACATAGAGCACTGAAAGCAAACTACTAAAAGTATTGCAGTAGAATAGAATGAACTACGTCTGGTGGTCGATGGCGGCAGTTGATTTGATAGACCAGTTCACTCTTCGGCAAAAGAGCTACGTCTAGTTGGAGGGACTTGTGATTGAACACATGAGCAAACCTCTCTTCGTCCTATTCTCCTTCAACCTGAAGCTGGTCAGACTTTGGTTGAATTCACTTGGGGAGTCGGGGTAGATACTTGTCGGCGGTCTCCAAACTTTCGACAGACTTCTTCCCGAAGCACAATTACTCTTGGTTGCTGAAGACTTTGCTTGGTGAAGGCAATTACTCTTCGACACTCAAGCCAACACCTATCCGTTTAGAGAGTGTGCAGCTCTCAAGAGTAATGAGTACAAGAACTCTAACTTAGTTCTACTGTGATGCTCAACCAATGTCTAAGTTTTGGTTCCTGATTTTCTCTTAGGGGATCTTAAACTCAAATCTCTTGAGGGGGTGCTCAATCAATCATCTCAGAATCTTAAGCAGAGTAGCCAACGATCAAGGTTGGAGTGGGTGGCTATTTCAAGTCGCAGCCTTCCCAGATGGGAAATGATCTTTTAGGACACGAAGCCCAACCAACGGCCAACCTACACATTTCCAACGGTCGAATTTTGAGCACAACGGTAACATTTCTTGCGGAGCAAGTAATGTTAACTCCTCGGTCCGAAGGATATCTCTTGCGGCATAGAAGAACATCATCTCTCGCTGGAAAGTAATCATTCGGGGCTCAAAGAGATTTCTCTCAGTCTTGCATAGGTTTCAGCTAAGCATCACATCGTACCTGAGCGTCGAGAACATATACCCCTCTTAATAGTACGGTGGCCCTATGACTCAAAAGAGAGAAAGAAGAACAATGAAACAAATGCTACATCTTCGCTTCATCGTCAATCTTCTCGACTGCAATCATTTTCGTTCAAACATACCGAAGGAAAATTGCTTTGCGTCAGCAATAATTGTAAGGGGTCATTTCCTTCACACAATATTCTCAGCATCGTTTCTTCTTGAAATTTATCTCTTCCTTCTCTTCAACGCAGATAATCTTCAGTGAAGTTCTTCAAACTTCAAGAAAGAATATAACATTCTTCTCGGATCTCTATGGACTATTTGTTTTTGTGTACACTAGTAAATAGATCAGTCCATGACTGTTTTTGGCAACAATATCCAAAACACAAGGGGGCAATATATTACACCAACAATCTCCCCCTTTTTGGACAATTGTTGACAAAACAGAACACATAGAAGGTAGAGGTAAGGGTAACTTATAATGTGCAGAAAAGAAAGTGTTGAGAGAATATCCGAAGATAAAATACGCTCTCCATAAGTGTATGCATCTTACTAAAGATTTTCATAGACTAAAGTCCTTCATTGTTAGAGAACAAAGGGGCAATATTAATCTTTGGGAGTATCACTGAGATATGATCCGATTGTGACGCCCCCAATTCAATCATACACTAATCATACATGCAAACGTGTACGATCAAGATCAGGGACTCACGGGAAGATATCACAACACAACTCTACAAATAAAATAAGTCATACAAGCATCATATTACAAGCTAGGGGCCTCGAAGGCTCGAATACAAGAGCACGATCATAGACGAGTCAGCGGAAGCAACAATATCTGAGTACAGACATAATTAAACAAGATTGCCTTAAGAAGGCTAGCACAAACTGGGATATAGATCGAAAAAGGCGTAGTCCTCCTGCCTGGGATCCTCATAAACTACTCCTGGTCGTCGCCAGCGGCCTGCACGTAGTAGTAGACACCCCGATGTAGTAGCAGTCGTCGTCGAGGGTGGCGTCTGGCTCTTGGGCTCCATCGTCTGGTCGCAGCAATCGGGTATAGGAAGGGGGAAAAGAGGGAGCAAAGCAACCGTGAGTACTCATCCAAAGTACTCGCAAGCAAGGAGCTATACTACATATGTATGCATTGGTATCAAATGGAATAAGGGTATCATATGTGGACTGGACTGCAGAAAGCCGGGATAAGAGGGGGGTAGCTAATCCTGTCGAAGACTACGCTTCTGGCCACCTCCATCTTGCAGCATGTAGAAGAGAGTAAATGGTAAGTTCACCAAATAGCATCACATAGCATAAACCTAACCGGCGATCCTCTCCTCGTCGCCCTGTTATAGGGCGACCACCGGGTTGTATTTGGCACTTGGAAGGGTGTGTTTTATTAAGTATCCGGTTCTAGTTGTCATAAGGTCAAGGTACAACTCCAAGTCGTCCTGTTACCGAAGATCACGGCTATTCAAATAGATTAACTTCCGTGCAGGGGTGCACCACATTTCCCAACACGCTCGATCCCCTTTGTCCGGACACACTTTTCTGGGTCATGCCCGGCCTTGGAAGATCAACACGTCGCAGCCCTACCTAGGCACAACAGAGAGGTCAGCACACCGGTCTAAATCCTATGGCGCAGGGGTCTGGGCCCATCGCCCTTTGCACACCTGCACGTTGTGAACGCGGCCGGAGAGTAGACCTAGCAACCTCCATTACAAAGGAAGTTGTGTTACGTGGTCCAACCCGGCGCGCGCCGCTCAGTCGCTGACGCCACGAAGGCTTCGGCTGATACCATGTGAAAGTGCAACTATCCCTAGGTGGTTTTGGTAACTCATAACAACATATAGCTCATTGAGCTAATGCTATTCCAAGATGACTATTTCAGGAAAGCTCAATGATTGGCATGGCATGGATGTGAAAGTGGAACCCTCAAAATGCTAAGGACAAAGGATTGGCTCAAGCTCAAAAGCTCAAGACTCTTAATTTTATATTTTAGTGATCCAAGATCACATTGAGTCTTTAGGAAAAGCCAATACTATCAAGGAGGGATGAGGTGTTGCTTAATGAGCCTCTTGCTTCATGTGCTTAGTGATATTCTCCAAAACCCTCAACTACTTTCCCATATCCACATATGACCTAAACCCAAAGCCAAACTCGGTCCTACCGATTCTTTCTATCCGGCGCCACCGAGTTTCACTTGTCATAAGCCACTGTCAAACCCTAGCAAATCGGTTTTACCGATAGGGATCTCGGTCTCACCGAGATGGGATTGCAAACTCTCTGTTTCCCTTTCGTAACTTTTTGGTCTCACCGAAAGAGCGAATCGGTCCCACCGAGATTGCAATGTAAATTCAGTGTTTCCTTTTTGTAACTTTTCAGTCTCACCGAAAGAGCAAATCGGTCCCGCCGACTTTGCCTGACCAACTCTCTAGTTAGCTAATTACCAAATTCGGTCTCACCGAGTTTGTGTAATCGGTCTCACCGAGATTACGTTATGCCCAAACCCTAACCATATCGGTCCTACCGAGTTGCATGTCAGTCCCACCGAAAATCTCTAACGGTCACTAGGTTTACATTTTTGGTCCGACCGAGTTTGTTGATTCGGTCCCACCGAGATTGGAAAACTGTGTGTAACGGTTGGATTTTGTGTGGAGGCTATATATACCCCTCCACCTCCTCTTCACTCGTGGAGAGAGCCATCAGAACACATACACAATTCCAACTCATATGTTCTGAGAGAGAACCACCTACTCATGTGTTGAGACCAAGATATTCCATTCCTACCATATGAATCTTGATCTCTAGCCTTCCCAAGTTGCTTTCCACTCAAATCTTCTTTCCACCAAATCCAAATCCTATGAGAGAGAGTTGAGTGTTGGGGAGACTATCATTTGAAGCACAAGAGCAAGGAGTTCATTACCTACACACCATTTGTTACTTCTTGGAGAGTGGTGTCTCCTAGATTGGCTAGGTGTCACTTAGGAGCCTCCGAGAAGATTGTGGAGTTGAACCAAGGAGTTTGTAAGGGCAAGGACATCGCCTACTTCATGAAGATCTACCGCTAGTGAGGGAAGTCCTTTGTGGGCGATGGCCATGGTGGGATAGACAAGGTTGCTTCTTCGTGGACCCTTTGTGGGTGATTGCTTCTTCGTGGACCCTTTGTGGGTGGAGCCCTCCGTGGACTCGCGCAACCGTTACCCTTCGTGGGTGGAGCCCTCTGTGGACTCGCGCAACCGTTACCCTTTGTGGGTTGAAGTCTCCATCAACGTGGATGTAGGATAGCACCACCTATCCGAACCACGGGAAAAACATCCGTGTCTCCAATTGCGTTTGATTTCTCCAAACCCTTCCCTTTACATTCTTGCAAGTTGCATGCTTTACTTTCCGCTGCCAATATACTCTTTGCATGCTTGCTTGAATTGTGTGATGATTGCTTGACTTGTCCTACAATAGCTAAAATCTGCCATGAACTAAAATTGAGAAAAGGTTAAGTTTTTATTTGGTCAAGTAGTCTAATCACCCCCCTCTAGACATACTTTCGATCCTACAAGTGGTATCAGAGCTTTGGTCTCCATTTGCTTTGATCTCCATAGCTTTTGGTGGTCATAGCCTTGGTTTCACAACCTAGGAGAGTATGGCGTCTAGCGAGGGAAATTATCACCGTAGAGGTCCATACTTTGATGGTACTGTTGGGGAACGTAGCAGAAATTCAAAATTTTCCTACACGTCACCAAGATCTATCTATGGAGAAACCAGCAACGAGTAGAAAGGAGAGTGCATCTACATACCCTTGTAGATCGCTAAGCGGAAGCGTTCAAGTTAACGGGGTTGATGGAGTCGTACTCGTCGTGATTCAGATCACCGATGATCCTAGTGCCGAACGGACAGCACCTCCGCGTTCAACACACGTACAGCTCGACGATGTCTCCCACGCCTTGATCCAGCAAGGAGAGAGGGAGAGGTTGAGGAAGACCCCATCCAGCAGCAGCACAACGGCGTGGTGGTGATGGAGGAGCGTGGCAATCCTGCAGGGCTTCGCCAAGCACCTACGGGAGAGGAGGAGGTGTCACGGGAGGGAGGGAGGCGCCAAGGGCTCAGGTATGGATGCCCTCCCTCCCCTCCACTATATATAGGGGCAGGGGAGAGGGGGGAGGCGCAGCCTTGCCCCTTCCTCCAAGGAAAGGGTGCGGCTAAGAGGGGGGGAGGAGTCCATCCTCCCCAAGGCACCTCGGAGGTGCCTTCCCCCTTTAGGACTCTCCCCTTTTTCCTATATCTTGGCGCATGGGCCTCTAGGGGCTGGTGCCCTTGGCCCATGTAGGCCAAGGCGCACCCCCTACAGCCCATGTGGCCCCCCGGGGCAGGTGGCCCCACCCGGTGGGCCCCCGGGACCCTTCCGGTGGTCCCGGTACAATACCGATGACCCCGAAACTTGTCCCGATGGCCGAAACAGGACTTCCTATATATAAATCTTTACCTCCGAACCATTCCGGAACTCCTCGTGACGTCCGGGATCTCATCCGGGACTCCGAACAACATTCGGTAACCACATACAAGCTTCCTATATAACCCTAGCGTCATCGAACCTTAAGTGTGTAGACCCTACGGGTTCGGGAGACATGCAGACATGACCGAGATGTTCTCCGGTCAATAACCAACAGCGGGATCTGGATACCCATGTTGGCTCCCACATGTTCCACGATGATCTCATCGGATGAACCACGATGTCAAGGACTCAATCGATCCCGTATACAATTCCCTTTGTCTAGCGGTATGGTACTTGCCCGAGATTCGATCGTCGGTATACCGATACCTTGTTCAATCTCGTTACCGGCAAGTCTCTTTACTCGTTCCATAACACATCATTCCCGTGGTCAACCCCTTGGTCACATTGTGCACATTATGATGATGTCCTACCGAGTGGGCCCAGAGATACCTCTCCGTTTACACGGAGTGACAAAATCCCAATCTCGATTCGTGCCAACCCAACAGACACTTTCAGAGATACCCGTAGTGTACCTTTATAGCCACCCAGTTACGTTGTGACGTTTGGCACACCCAAAGCACTCCTACGGTATCCGGGAGTTGCACAATCTCATGGTCTAAGGAAATGATAGTTGACATTAGAAAAGCTTTAGCATACGAACTACATGATCTTGTGCTAGGCTTAGGATTGGGTCTTGTCCATCACATCATTCTCCTAATGATGTGATCCCGTTATCAACGACATCCAATGTCCATGGTCAGGAAACCGTAACCATCTATTGATTAACGAGCTAGTCAACTAGAGGCTTACTAGGGACATGGTGTTGTCTATGTATCCACACATGTATCTGAGTTTCCTATCAATACAATTCTAGCATGGATAATAAACGATTATCATGAACAAGGAAATATAATAATAATCAATTTATTATTGCCTCTAGGGCATATTTCCAACAGTCTCCCACTTGCACTAGAGTCAATAATCTAGTTCACATCGATATGTGATTAACACTCAAGGTCACATCCCCATGTGACTAACACCCAAAGAGTTTACTAGAGTCAATAATCTAGTTCACATTTACCATGTGATTAACACTCGATGAGTTCTGGGTTTGATCATGTTATGCTTGTGAGAGAGGTTATAGTCAACGGGTCTGAACCTTTCAGATCCGTGTGTGCTTTACAAATCTCTATGTCATCTCCTAGATGAAGCTACCACGTTCTATTTGGAGCTATTCCAAATAACTGTTCTACTTGGAGCTATTCTAAATTGTTGCTCCATTATACGTATCCGGTATCTCTACTCAGAGCTATCCGGATAGGTGTTAAGCTTGCATCGACGTAACCCTTTACGACGAACTCTTTTACCACCTCCATAATTGAGAAAATTCCTTAGTCCACTAGTTACTAAGGATAACTTTGATCGCTGTCCTGTGATCCATTCTTGGATCACTCTTGTACCCCTTGACTGACTCATGGTAAAGCACACTTCAGGTGCGGTACACAACATAGCATACTGTAGAGCCTATGTCTTAAGCATAGGGGACGACCTTCGTTCCTTTCTCTCTATTCTGCCATGGTCGAGCTTTAAGTCTTAACTTCATACCTTACAACTCAGGCAAGAACTCCTTCTTTGACTGATCCATCTTGAACACCTTCAAGATCATGTCAAGGTATGTGCTCATTTGAAAGTACTATTAAGCGTTTTGATCTATCCTTATAGATCTTGATGCTCAATGTTCAAGTAGCTTAATCCAGGTTTTCCATTGAAAACACTTTCCAAATAACCCTATATGCTTTCCAGAAATTCTACGTCATTTCTGATCATTAATATGTCAACAACATATACTCATCAGAAATTCTATAGTGCTCCCACTCACTTCTTTGGAAATACAAGTTTCTCATAAACTTTGTATACACCCAAAATCTTTGATCATCATCAAAGCATACATTCCAACTCCGAGATGCTCACTCCAGTCCTCAGAAGGATTGCTGGAGCTTTGCATACTTATTAGCATATTTCAGGATAGACAAAACCTTCCGGTTGTATCACATACAACCTTTCCTCAAGAATCATCGAGGAAATAATGTTTTTGACATCCTATCTGTAAGATTTCATAAATAATGCAGTAATTGCTAATATAATTCCAACAGACTCTTAGCATCGCTACGAGTGAGAAAGTCTCATCGTAGTCAACTCCTTGAACTTGTCGAAAAACATCTTAACGACAAGTCGAGCTTTCTCAATGGTGACACTTACCATCATTGTCTGTCTTCCTTTTAAAATCCATATGTACCTAACAGCCTTACGACCATCAAGTAGTTCTTCCAAAGTCTACACTTTGTTTTCATACATGGATCCTCTCTCGGGTTTTATGGCCTTGAGCCATTTATCGGAATCCGGGCCCACCATTACTTCTCCATAGCTCGTAGGTTCATTGTTGTCTAGCAACATGACTTCCAAGACAGGATTACGTACCACTCTGAAGTAGTACGCATCCTTGTCATCCCACGAGGTTTGGTAGTGACTCGATCCGAAGTTTCATGATCACTATCATAAGCTTCCACTTCAGTTGGTGTACGTGCCACAGGAACAACTTCCTGTGCCCTGCTACACACTTGTTGAAGTGACGGTTCAATAACCTCATCAAGTCTCCACCATCCTCCCACTCAACTTTTCGAGAGAAAACTTTCCTCGAAAAAGGACCCGATTCAAGAAACAATCCCTATTGCTTTCGGATCTGAATTAGGAGGTATACCCAACTGTTTTTGGGTGTCCTATGAAGATGCATTTTATCTGCTTTGGGTTCGAGCTTATCAACCTGAAACCTTTTCACATAAGCGTCGCAGCCCCAAACTTTTAAGAAACGACAACTTAGGTTTCTCTAAACCATAATTCATATGGTGTCATCTCATCGGAATTACGTGGTGCCCTATTTAAAGTGAATGTGGTTGTCTCTAATGCCTAACCCATGAACGATAGTGGTAATTCGATAAGAGACATCATGGTACGCACCATATCCAATAGGGTGCAACTATGACGTTTGGACACACCATCACACTATGGTGTTCCAGGCTGTATCAGTTGTGAAACAATTTCCACAATGTCTTAACTCTGTGCCAAACTCGTGATTCAGATATTCATCTCTATGATCATATCATAGATCTTTTATCCTCTTGTCACGACGATCTTTCAACTTCACACTGAAATTACTTGAACCTTTCAATAATTCAGACTCGTGATTCATCAAGTAAATATACTCAACATCTACTCGAATCATCTGTGAAGTAAGAACATAACGATATTCACTGCATGCCTCAGCACTCATTGGACTGCACACATCAAAATGTGTTACTTCCAACAAGTTGCTATCTTGTTTCATTTTACTGAAACCGAGGCTTTTCAGTCATCTTGCCTATGTGGTATGATTTGCATATCTCAAGTGATCCAAAATCAAGTGAGTCCAAACGATCCATCTGCATGGAGTTTCTTCATGCGTATACACCAATAGACATGGTTCGCATGTCTCAAATTTTTCAAAAATGAGTGAGTCCAAAGATCCATCAACATGGAGCTTCTTCATGCGTTTTAAACCAATATGACTTACATGGCAGTGCCACCAGTAAGTGGTACTATTATTACTATCTTTTGGCATGAAAATGTGTATCACTACGATCGAGATTCAATAAACCATTCAGGTTAAATACTAATCTTGATGGTAGAGGGAGCGTGCGATGTTTGATTACATCAAACTTGGAAACACTTCCAACATATATCGTCAGCTCACCTTTAGCTAGTCTCCGTTTATTCCGTAGCCTTTTGTTTCGAGTTACTAACACTTAGCAACCGAACCGGTATCTAATACCCTGGTGCTACTAGGAGTACTAGCAAAGTACACATTAACACAATGTATATCCAATATACTTCTATCGACCTTGCCAGCCTTCTTATCTACCAAGTATCTAGGGTAATTCTGCTCTAGTGGTTGTTCCCCTTATTACAGAAGCACTTAGTCTCGGGTTTGGGTTTTACCTTGGGTTTCTTCACTAGAGCAGCAGCTGATTTGCCGTTTCATGAAGTATCCCTTCTTGCCCTTGCCCTTCTTGAAACTAGTGGTTTCACCAACCATCAACAATTGATGCTCCTTCTTGATTTCTACTTTCGCGGTGTCAAACATCGCGAATACCTCAAGGATCATCATATCTATCCCTGATATGTTATAGTTCATCACGAAGCTCTAACAGCTTGGTGGCAATGACTTTGGAGAACCATCACTGTCTTATCTGGAAGATCAACTCCCACTCGATTCAAATGATTGTTGTACTCAGACAATCTTAGCACAAGCTCAACAATTGAGCTTTTCTCCTTAGTTTGCAGGTTAAGAAAGTCATCGGAGGTCTTATACCTCTTGACATGGGCACGAGCCTGAAATCCCAATTTCAGCCCTCAAAACATCTCATATGTTTCGCGATGTTTCAAAAACGTCTTTGGTGCCTCAACTCTAAACCGTTTAACTGAACTATCACGTAGTTATCAAAACGTGTATGTCCGATGTTCGCAACATCCACAGACGACGTTTGGGGTTCAGCACACTGAGCGGTGCATTAAGGACATAAGCTTTCTACTGTCCGCATAATCGCTACTATCAACTTTCAACTATATTTTCTCTAGGAACATATCTAAACAGTAGAACTATAGCGTGAGCTACGACATAATTTGCAAAAACCTTTTGACTATGTTCAGGATAATTAAGTTCATCTTATGAACTCCCACTCAGATAGACATCCCTCTAGTCATCTAAGTGAATACATGATCCGAGTCAAACTAGGCCGTGTCCGATCATCACGTGAGACGGACTAGTCATCATCGGTGAACATCTTCATGTTGATCGTATCTTCTATACGACTCATGCTCGACCTTTCGGTCTCCGTGTTCCGAGGCCATGTCTGTACATGCTAGGCTCGTCAAGTTAACCCTAAGTGTTTCACGTGTGTTCCGAGGCCATGTCTGTACATGCTAGGCTCGTCAACACCCGTTGTATTTGAACGTCTGAATAAAACACCCGATCATCACGTGATGTTTTGAAACAGCGAACTGTCGCAACGGTACACAGTTAGGGGAGGACACTTCTTGAAATTGTTTTAAGGGATCATCTTATTTACTACCGTCGTCCTAAGTAAACAAGATGGATAAACATGATAAACATCACATGCAATCAAATAGTGACATGATATGGCCAATATCATTTTGCTCCTTTTGATCTTCATCTTTGGGGCTCCATGATCATCATCGTCACCGGCATGACACCATGATCTCCATCATCATGATCTCCATCATCGTGTCTTCATGAAGTTGCCTCGCCAACTATTACTTCTACTACTATGGCTAACGGTTAGCAATAAAGTAAAGTAATTACATGACGTTTAAGTTGACACGCATGTCACAAATAAATAAAGACAACTCCTATGGCTCCTGCCGGTTGTCATACTCATCGACATGCAAGTCGTGATTCCTATTACAAGAACATGATCGATCTCATACATCACATATATCATTCATCACATCCTTTTTGGCCATATCACATCACATAGCATACCCTGCAAAAACAAGTTAGACGTCCTCTAATTATTGTTTGCATGTTTTACGTGGCTGCTATGGGTTTCTAGCAAGAACGTTTCTTACCTACGCATGAACCACAACGTGATATGCCAATTGCTATTTACCCTTCATAAGGACCCTTTTCATCGAATCCGATCCGACTAAAGTGGGAGAGACAGACACCCGCCAGCCACCTTATGCAACTAGTGCATGTGTGTCGGTGGAACCGGTCTCACGTAAGCGTACGTGTAAGGTTGGTCCGGGCCGCTTCATCCCACGATGCCGCCGAATCAAGATAAGACTAGTAACGGCAAGCATATTGAACAATATCGACCCCCACAACTACTTTGTGTTCTACTCGTGCAAAGAATCTACGCAATAGACCTAGCTCATGATGCCACGGTTGGGGAACGTAGTAGAAATTCAAAATTTTCCTACACGTCACCAAGATCTATCTATGGAGAAACCAGCAACGAGTAGAAAGGAGAGTGCATCTACATACCCTTGTAGATCGCTAAGAGGAAGCGTCCAAGTGAACGGGGTTGATGGAGTCGTACTCGTCGTGATTCAGATCACCGATGATCCTAGTGCCGAACGGACAGCACCTCCGCGTTCAACACACGTACAGCTCGACGATGTCTCCCACGCCTTGATCCAGCAAGGAGAGAGGGAGAGGTTGAGGAAGACTCCATCCAGCAGCAGCACAACGGCGTGGTGGTGATGGAGGAGCGTGGCAATCCTGCAGGGCTTCGCCAAGCACCTACGGGAGAGGAGGAGGTGTCACGGGAGGGAGGGAGGCGCCAAGGGCTCAGGTATGGATGCCCTCCCTCCCCTCCACTATATATAGGGGCAGGGGAGAGGGGGGAGGCGCAGCCTTGCCCCTTCCTCCAAGGAAAGGGTGCGGCTAAGAGGGGGGGAGGAGTCCATCCTCCCCAAGGCACCTCGGAGGTGCCTTCCCCCTTTAGGACTCTCCCCTTTTTCCTATATCTTGGCGCATGGGCCTCTAGGGGCTGGTGCCCTTGGCCCATGTAGGCCAAGGCGCACCCCCTACAGCCCATGTGGCCCCCCAGGGCAGGTGGCCCCACCCGGTGGGCCCCCGGGACCCTTCCGGTGGTCCCGGTACAATACCGATGACCCCGAAACTTGTGCCGATGGCCGAAACAGGACTTCCTATATATAAATCTTTACCTCCGGACCATTCCGGAACTCCTCGTGACGTCCGGGATCTCATCCGGGACTCCGAACAACATTCGGTAACCACATACAAGCTTCCTATATAACCCTAGCGTCATCGAACCTTAAGTGTGTAGACCCTATGGGTTCGGGAGACATGCAGACATGACCGAGATGTTCTCCGGTCAATAACCAACAGCGGGATCTGGATACCCATGTTGGCTCCCACATGTTCCACGATGATCTCATCGGATGAACCACGATGTCAAGGACTCAATCGATCCCGTATACAATTCCCTTTGTCTAGCGGTATGGTACTTGCCCGAGATTCGATCGTCGGTATACCGATACCTTGTTCAATCTCGTTACCGGCAAGTCTCTTTACTCGTTCCGTAACACATCATTCCCGTGATCAACCCCTTGGTCACATTGTGCACATTATGATGATGTCCTACCGAGTGGGCCCAAAGATACCTCTCCGTTTACACGGAGTGACAAAATCCCAATCTCGATTCGTGCCAACCCAACAGACACTTTCAGAGATACCCGTAGTGTACCTTTATAGCCACCCAGTTACGTTGTGACGTTTGGCACACCCAAAGCACTCCTACGGTATCCGGGAGTTGCACAATCTCATGGTCTAAGGAAATGATACTTGACATTAGAAAAGCTTTAGCATACGAACTACATGATCTTGTGCTAGGCTTAGGATTGGGTCTTGTCCATCACATCATTCTCCTAATGATGTGATCCCGTTATCAACGACA
Organism: Triticum aestivum; assembly: GCF_018294505.1. Lineage (NCBI taxonomy): Eukaryota > Viridiplantae > Streptophyta > Magnoliopsida > Poales > Poaceae > Triticum > Triticum aestivum. Next base: position 700,123,150 of record NC_057797.1, read on the forward strand.
TCCAATGTCCATGGTCAGGAAACCGTAACCATCTATTGATTAACGAGCTAGTCAACTAGAGGCTTACTAGGGACATGGTGTTGTCTATGTATCCACACATGTATCTGAGTTTCCTATCAATACAATTCTAGCATGGATAATAAATGATTATCATGAACAAGGAAATATAATAATAATCAATTTATTATTGCCTCTAGGGCATATTTCCAACAGGTAGTAACTTTGCTAGTTGGAAGCATAAAATGAAAATGCATATTCTTGGACATAACCCCGCTGTTTGGGCTATTGTGTGTGTTGGTTTGCAAGGTGACTTCTTTGATGGGAAAGAACCAAACCGTGAAGCTACCGCAGATGAGTTGAAGATGTTGCAATACATTGCTTAAGCTTGTGATATTCTCTTCAACGGATTGTGCCCCGAAGAATTCAACAAAATCAGCCGTCTTGAGAATGCAAAGGAAATTTGGGACACTTTGATTGATATGCACGAAGGTACCGACTCTGTCAAGGAATCCAAGTTGGATGTGCTTCAAAGTCAACTTGACAAGTTCAAAATGAAGGATGGTGAAGGTGTCGCTGAAATGTACTCTAGGCTTGCTCTCATCACAAATGAGATTGCCGGCTTAGGAAGTGAAGAGATGACCGATAGATTCATCATCAAGAAGATTCTAAGAGCCTTGGATGGAAAATATGATACCGTGTGCACATTGATCCAAATGATGCCCAATTACAAAGATCTCAAGCCAACGGAGGTGATTGGAAGAATTGTTGCTCATGAGATGTCACTTAAGGATAAAGAGGAACTTCACAACAAATCAAGTGGTGCCTATAAAGCCTCATGTGAAGCCTCTGCATCATCAAGTGAGAAACAAAACTTCAATGAAGAATTAAGCTTAATGGTGAAGAACTTCAACAAGTTCTACAAGAGTAGAAGCAAAGATAGAAGCTTCAAGTCAAGGTCCTACAATGACAAAAGATCTTCTAGTCGAGAGCGAAACTGCTATAGTTGTGGAAGACCCGGACACTATTCCAATGAGTGTATGGATCCCTACAAGAGAAGAAAAGATTCTTCAAAAAGAAGAAGCAAAGAATCACCACCAAGAGAGAGAAGGAGTAGAGATGATCGTTATGAACGAAGATACTCATGGAGAAGCAAGGATTCGGAAAGGAAGGAAAAATCATCAAGGAGCTACACAAAACGAAGACATCAAGCTCATGTTGGTGAATGGGTATCCGGCTCCGACTCCGACAGCCACTCCGAGAGAAGTTATCACTCCGACTCCGAAGATACTCAAGATGAAGGTGTTGCCGGTCTAGCACTTGTGTCAACCAACTCCTACGACATATTTGACTCACCAAATGAAGGAATTGGAAGATGCTTCATGGCCAAAGGTCCTAAGGTAACACATCCCGAGTATGTTGATTTCAATAGTGATGAAGATGACTTGTTAGGTAATGATTTGCTTGTTGACAACTCTAGTGATGAATACTATGATGAAACGTCAATTAATCATGCTAATCAAGATAAAACGAATGACAATGATAAGGAGAAGATTGAGGCTCTAACTAAAGAACTAAACACTCTTAAGTTAGCTCATGAAACTATCTTCGAAGATCATCGAGAACTTTTAAGAGCTCGTGAGAAATTACGCTTTGAAAAGCTCAATCTTGAGCAAGAGCATGAGTTCTTAAAAGCAATCAATGATGATCTACGCAAGAAAAGTTCTTCTTACATTGCCAAGCATTTACTCTTATCCACTTACATGCCTCAAGTCAAGTCTAGTAACAAGAACAAGAAAGATTCTTCCTCTAGCAGTAACAATGATCATGCTAAATCCAATATTGTTGCTTCTAGTAGTTCTCTTGATTCCACTAATGATTCTCTTAGCCAAGTTACACTTGAGCAATAAAATAGCTTATTGAAGGGAATTATAGAGAAAGGAGTGTACAAGAGCCTTGCCGGGAGTAAACAATTCGAGGAAATTGTGCGCAAGCAAGGAATGCACCGGAAGAATCAAGGTGTTGGTTTTGAACGAAAGTTCAATGACAATGGAGTTGAGTGGGAAGAAGATCAATACCCCAAGACATAGTTTGTTCCTCAACAAGAGAAGTATGATACTTCTTTCAAGGGGACACAAGATCAAGATGATCTTCCACCACAAGACTACAAGCAAAAAGGCAAGGACAAGCTTCAAGAGGAAATTGATGCATTTGAAGAAGCTCCTAAGACCTTAGTCAAGTGGATTCCCAAGACTACTTCAAGTTCCACTTCATCAAGTACGACTACAACTCCAAGGATTCCCATCAAGATGGTGTGGATCCAAAAGAAGAAGAACTAGAGAGTTGTTGAGGGTGACTCCGCCAACATACTTCACTCTTATCATTTTGGCAAGAACAAGTGCAATCAACTTCCACATCTTGCACTAGTTCAAGGAGTCACAAACCCTCTTGTTGGTAAGACAAGGGACAAGGTAACCTAAAAGTTTTCATGGACATCATCTTGTGTGTGCATCACTCTATGTCTATGGATATCCTTGTTTGTTCCTTGTGGGACTAACCCATGTAGGTATTGAAAGTGCAATTCACTCAAATGGATAGCTCCAAGTGATCTACATCAACATTGAGCATCCACATCTTCAACATCTACATGAAGTCATCATCGACAAAACCCGAGGTTAGTTCATCCCTCTAAGGGGGGATATCACATCTAGGGGGAGCTTTACTCTAAGACTTGAGCTAAAGCAACTCTAAAGATGTGAACACAACAATGCTTTATGTAAAAGTGGTAACCCCACTTGAGCTTAAACGATGAGTATGACCTATGATCAAGTGTTCTCACTTGACTCCTAAGTCAATATACTCATATATAGATGACCTTGTCATCGCAAATTGCTTGCTAGATGCTAGAATTGGTTGTGCATGTCTTGTTACATATTTCATTTGCCATCTTATTGTGTGAGCATGCTGGTCGCATATTTTACTCATTTGAGGACATCCACTTGTTGTTTTGATTGTTTGGTTTTATTTCCTTTTGCCAAGTGGATGGACAAGAATGCCTAAGAACCTCCTCTAGCTATCTATGCTTTTCTCGTCTCAAACTCTATTCATGCTACATCACAAAATTTGATCAAGTCAGATTTGAACCACTCTGTGTGAGGAGCGCTGGGAATCCCCGATTCGTCATAGACTTAAACTTCCAAAACCTCTTTATGATTCTCGGTCTGACCGATACCCCACTTTCGGTCCTACCGAGATCATTAAGTTCATCTAGGTTTTCGATCTCGGTGCAACCGATTTGAACCTTTTGGTCACACCGAGTTGAAACAACTGTATACAGTTTTGCATCTCGGTGCCACCGAGTCGTTCCACTCAGTCACACCGACAGGGTCGGGCTATATATAGCCACGGGCAAAAATTTGGAAATTTCTCCGAACCCCTTCGCCCGCGCGATAGCCTGCTCCGCCAACGTGGTCTCTGGATCGTCTCCTCCCCGCCAGCCGCCTCCAGTCGCTGGTCTCCGTCGCCGTCAACGGAATTCTACCCCGCCGTTGTCGCCATAGCGAGTCTCCGCCGAACTACGGTATGGACTCGATCTTTGTGCTATTCCCCAATCTGATTCTTAGCACATTGTGATCATCATGATTCTTGCCACGATTGAAACACTCCTATCCAGTCAATGCGCTCGTAGATTAGGTTTGATTCGAAAATTCTAGGTTTAGGTTTCCGCCGAAACCATCTCGGACCCACCGAGTTGAAAAACTCGGTCCCACCGATTTGGCTTATGCCATTGCACAAGTGAGACTCGGTCTGACCGAGAATTACTTATCGGTGTGACCGATTTTGGAACTCTGTGAAACCCTAGCAGTCTCGGTGCCACCGAACTATGACTCGGTCCAACCGAGTTCACTAGTTTAGGTTCCAAAACTGCTTCGGTATCACCGAGTTTGAAAATCGGTAGATCCGAGATGATTTCAGTGGGAAACTAAAACTAAGTTTTTGAGTCATTCTTTTGCAAAAATCTCTGCATTTTGTGATGCTCATCCACTCTACCTCATCTATAAACTGTTCACAGGGTCAGCAGTCAGCTTGTTCATCATGTCAGACCAGAGTGATAGCCAGAACATGTCAGAAGAGCAAGTGCAGATGAGTGAGGGCACTAGTCCCTCAAGTTCTTTAGATGATGGCAGCAGGAGCACTCCTAGCAATTTGCCAAAAGCTGCCACCAGACAGAGGAAGAAGATAACTTCAGATTCTGAGGATGAAGATTATGTGGCAGAAGAGGAAGCAACTTCCAAGAGAGTTGAAACCAGCTCAAGGCACAAAGCCAGGGATGAAAATCAAAAGGCCAGCAGGCAGGCAGCCTATGTCAAAGGCCAGAGCTTCAACTGAAAAGCCTGCACCCAAAGAGCCAGTTGCTGCTAAAGGAAAGAAAAGGAAGGAAAGGGTCAAGAAGACCGTAGCCAGAGTGCTTGGAAAGGCTTCCATCATGGAAGAGGAAGAGGAAGAAGAGGTTGCTGCACCAGCACCTAAGGCACCTAAGCTTATGGGTGATGCTATCTGGACAGGGGCTGCCACATCTAAGCCCAAAGAAGCACCCAAAGCTGCCTCCAAGCCCAAGTCTGCACCAAAGAGAAATACAAGGAGCATACCTGCAACTGAGAAGAACAAGGCCCCAGTGCCTGAAGCTGCAGAAGAAGATGATGAGGAGCAAGTACTCAAAAAACTCAAGCCCAAGATCCCAGACCACAACGATGCTCATCCTGTGGCTGAGGATATGAAGCTCAGGAGAGACTCAGGGCTCAGGAAGTGGAGAGAAGCAAATCCGTATGCTTCAAGGAGAAGAACTGCTGTGGATTACAGATTTCACACCAAGGAACAACAGGACTTCTATGAGACAGTGTTGCTTGATAAGAAGCCAATAGTCTGTGATATGAGATGGGTTGACTGGCAATACATCAAGGACAATGAAGAGCACTATCCTGGAGTGCAAGACCGCTTTAGTGCTTGTGGAGTTGCAGACTTTGTTGGGCAGAAGCTCACAAAGTGGAATGAGGAGCTTATCATGCAGTTCTACTCCACAGCACACTTTTATCCAGATGGCAGGATAGCTTGGATGTCTGAGGGTACAAGGTACCAATCTACAGTTGCTGAATGGGCTCAGCTGATCAATGCCCCTGAAGAGCATGAGCATGACTTGGATATTATGCCAAGAAGAAGATGGACCATAACTCTATGTCCAATATGTACAAGGAAATTCCAAATGAAGCTCTTGAAACTTTCAAGTTTGGCTCAGTGCACTATCTTCTGTCAGGGCTGCCAACTATCAATTGGATCTTGAGAAACACTCTGTTGCCCAAGTCAGGTGATCACAAGATGATCAGAGGCCATGCAATCAATTTGCTTCATGTATTTGATGTGCCTCAGAAGTTCAAAGTGATGAGCCTCATAGTAGAGACAATCAAGAGGACAGCAGCAGACCAGAAGAGGAGCTGTGGATATGCCCCACAGATTCAGGAGCTCATCAACTCAAAGATGGGCACATGCATATACTCATTGGACAAGGAACACCTGCCCATCCGTCCAGATTTTGAGGATAATCAAGTGGTTATGACTAAGAATGAACCATCATCAGCACAAGCACAAGCAAAGAAAGAGAAGGCAAGGAAGGAGAAAGCTGCCAAGATGCCAACTCAAGAGGAGGCATCTGAATATTTCTTGAAAACTAAACAAGAGCAGCTTGGTTACCTAATTGCATCCACCCTGTGGATTGAGAAAGGACTAGCCACCCTAACTCAGAACCAGGCAAGCCTAGAGAGAATCATGGAACAAAAGTTCTATGACTTGGATGTCAAGGTGACAGAGATTCAGACTGCAGTGGAGTAGCTCCAGGATGACATGCAGGAGAGGAGAGGCAGGACTACAACTGATGCCTTTGCCAGAGTGCCACAAGGTCCAAGGTCATCTGCAGTGCCAGTTGCTGACACCAGAGCCACCACTTCTGCACCAGCTACAGCCTTAGTTCCACCAGCTCCAGCATCTACTTCAGCCCCAACTCCAGCGTCTACTTCAGCGTCTACAGAAGCCTTCGTCCTTGGAGTGATCCGGACTCCACCACCACCTGAAGATCAAGCCTGAGCGTCGATCTAGCACTATGCATTTTCTAGGAACTTTTTGGTAACTTGTTGCCAAAGGGGGAGAAAAATGTATAGATCCTAGGCTTCGAGAGAGAGAGTGTTGCTTTTTTCTCTCTTGCTTTATTTGGTGGTTTTTCAAACTTTGTTTGCTTTTGAGTGCTTGAGATACGATGTCATTGCTCGTGAGACATTGATGATCATGTGTTTGATCATAAGCTACACTTAATGTTTGCTTAATGCTATTATCTTATCTATCTTATGTGATCATTCACTATTCTTGGTGATGAGTGCATGTATTTCATTCTTATCATTTTAAGCGCTCCACCAAGATGTATGTGACATGGAAGAGTAACCCATAACTCTAACTCTTTGTGCATTTGCAGTCCAAAGCAAATTTTAAATATGCACAAATTTAGGGGGAGCTCTTACTTATCACATACTTCTCAAAGCGACGATATATTTCATGCTTATTATCATTTGTCGAAGCTTTGATCTATATGTTGTCATCAATTACCAAAAAGGGGGAGATTGAAAGTGCAACTATCCCTAGGTGGTTTTGGTAATTCATAACAACATATAGCTCATTGAGCTAATGCTATTCCAAGATGACTATTTCAGGAAAGCTCAATGATTGGCATGGCATGGATGTGAAAGTGGAACCCTCAAAATGCTAAGGACAAAGGATTGGCTCAAGCTCAAAAGCTCAAGACTCTTCATTTTATATTTTAGTGATCCAAGATCACATTGAGTCTTTAGGAAAAGCCAATACTATCAAGGAGGGATGAGGTGTTGCTTAATGAGCCTCTTGCTTCATGTGCTTAGTGATATGCTCCAAAACCCTCAACTACTTTCCCATATCCACATATGACCTAAACCCAAAGCCAAACTCGGTCCTACCGATTCTTTCTATCCGGCGCCACCGAGTTTCACTTGTCATAAGCCACTGCCAAACCCTAGCAAATCGGTTCTACCGATAGGGATCTCGGTCTCACCGAGATGGGATTGCAAACTCTCTGTTTCCCTTTCGTAACTTTTCGGTCTCACCGAAAGAGCGAATCGGTCCCACCGAGATTGCAATGTAAATTCAGTGTTTCCTTTTTGTAACTTTTCGGTCTCACCGAAAGAGCAAATCGGTCCCACCGAGTTTGCCTGACCAACTCTCTGGTTAGCTAATTACCAAATTCGGTCTCACCGAGTTTGTGTAATCGGTCTCACCGAGATTACGTTATGCCCAAACCCTAACCATATCGGTCCTACCGAGTTGCATGTCAGTCCCACCGAAAATCTCTAACGGTCACTAGGTTTACATTTTCGGTCCGACCGAGTTTGTTGATTCGGTCCCACCGAGATTGGAAAACTGTGTGTAACGGTTGGATTTTGTGTGGAGGCTATATATACCCCTCCACCTCCTCTTCACTCGTGGAGAGAGCCATCAGAACACATACACAATTCCAACTCATATGTTCTGAGAGAGAACCACCTACTCATGTGTTGAGACCAAGATATTCCATTCCTACCATATGAATCTTGATCTCTAGCCTTCCCAAGTTGCTTTCCACTCAAATCTTCTTTCCACCAAATCCAAATCCTATGAGAGAGAGTTGAGTGTTGGGGAGACTATCATTTGAAGCACAAGAGCAAGGAGTTCATTACCTACACACCATTTGTTACTTCTTGGAGAGTGGTGTCTCCTAGATTGGCTAGGTGTCACTTGGGAGCCTCCGACAAGATTGTGGAGTTGAACCAAGGAGTTTGTAAGGGCAAGGAGATCGCCTACTTCGTGAAGATCTACCGCTAGTGAGGCAAGTCCTTTGTGGGCGATGGCCATGGTGGGATAGACAAGGTTGCTTCTTCGTGGACCCTTTGTGGGTGGTTGCTTCTTCGTGGACCCTTTGTGGGTGGAGCCCTCCGTGGACTCGCGCAACCGTTACCCTTCGTGGGTGGAGCCCTCCGTGGACTCGCGCAACCGTTACCCTTTGTGGGTTGAAGTCTCCATCAACGTGGATGTAGGATAGCACCACCTATCCGAACCACGGGAAAAACATCCGTGTCTCCAATTGCGTTTGATTTCTCCAAACCCTTCCCTTTACATTCTTGCAAGTTGCATGCTTTACTTTCCGCTGCCAATATACTCTTTGCATGCTTGCTTGAATTGTGTGATGATTGCTTGACTTGTCCTACAATAGCTAAAATCTGCCAAGAACTAAAATTGGGAAAAGGTTAAGTTTTTATTTGGTCAAGTAGTCTAATCACCCCTCTCTAGACATACTTTCGATCCTACACCATGACGTCGAGTGCCCATAATTGTCCCCGTGTAGTTAGTTAGTGCGTATAGGCCAGTAGCCAGACTCGGATCAAATACCAAGATCTCGTTAAGCGTGTTATTTTGAAATAACCACGGACGCCGACCAGGGCCAGGCCCACCGCTCTCCTAGGTGGTCTCAACCTGCCCTGTAGCTCTGCCACAAAGTAACAGTCGGGGGCCTTCGGGAACTCAGTCCCACCTCTACCGGGATGGAGCCACCTGCCCCTTCAGCCCCCAACATCAAAATCACTCGCGGGTACTCCTACGAGCCGATCCGACTTTAGTCACCACCTGTATAGCATGTATATATGTATAAGTATATACCCGTGATCACTTCCCGAGTGATCACGGCCCGATAGTATAACATGGCAGACAGACAAGAATGTAGGGCCACTGATGATAAACTTGCATCCCATACTAAGCATTAGGATTGTAGGTAAAGGTAACAACAGTAGTAGCAAGGACAGGCTATGCATCAGGATAGGATTAACGGAAAGCAGTAACATGCTACACTACTCTATTGCAAGCAGTATAGAGAAGAGTAGGTGATATCTGGTGATCAAGGGGGGGGGGGGGCTTGCCTGGTTGCTCTGGCAAGAAGAAGGGGTCGTCGTCGATGTAGCCGATCACATGGGTATCGGCAACGGTCTCGGAGCCTACCGAAAAGAAGTAATTGTGGGGGAACACAATAAATAACAGAGCAATGAAATGTAACACAAAGCAAGACGCGGCAATACGTTGTGCTAGGGGTGACGTAACGCAAGGATATGTGATACCAGCGAAGGGGGGAAAACATCCGGGAAAGTATCCCCGGAGTTTCGCGTTTTCAGACAGATGAATCAGAGGGGAAAAGTTGCGAGTTTGATATGCTAGGCATGTGTGGCGGACGAACGGGCCGCGTATCCGGATTCGTCTCGTCGTTCTGAGCAACTTTCATTTACAAAGTATTTTGAACCGACCTATGGATTATTTTATATTAAATTTTAAAGTTTTAATTCATTTTTAGAATTAACAGAATTAATTTAATTTAGAAAAATGCCATTATGATGTTAGCGTGATGTCAGCATGATGTCATCAGTCAACCATCTGTTGACTGGGTCAACAGACGTGTGGGTCCCGTTCGTCATTGACTCACACTAACTAAACAAGATTTATTAGTTTAATTAGTTAATTAGGTTAAGTAAGTTTCATTAGCTTAATTAAATGCAATTAATTAAGTTAATTAACTAATTATTATTATTAATTAATCTTTCTATTTATTTTATTTATTGATTTCGTTTTTCCAGGGGACTGGCCCCACATGGCAGTGGCCCTGGGGCCAACCGGGGGCGGGTTAGCGGGCGCGCATGCGTGCGTGTCTACGGGCACAGGCCCAGCTGGCCAGCCGGAGCCGCGAGGGACGCAGCAGTGGCCGGAGATGGGCTGGGGCAGCGGCCAGCGGCGATTGGCGGAGGCAATCACGGGCAGCAAAGCAGCAACAGAGTAAGCAGCGACAAGCTGCAGAGGAGAGGAGCACGACATCGAGCATGGCGGTTGCACAAACGCGCATGGCAGTGGCAGGGCAGTGGCGGCGGCAAGCAACAACAACAGAGGCTGTGAGCGGATGGAGAGCAGCACGGGCGGGGCGACAACTCCGGTAGCGAAAGGCGCGGTGGAGGTGAAGGGACGGCGGGGGCGCGTGTGAGCGACAAGGCTGGCGCGCGGGTCGGGCGCGAGCGGCGTGGGGAGCAGAGGTTTACTTAATTTAGAATTTAGAACTTTTATCGTTTGCTTAATTTAGAATTTGAATTCGAATCGGTTTTGAACTAACGCGAGATTAGCAACAGTAACAGAGGTGACGTGGCATCTTTAGCAGAGGTTTACTGTAGCTTGATTATCCGGGCGTCACAATTCTCCTCCACTACAAGAAATCTCGTCCAGAGATTTAAGCGGTGGAGTAAGGGGGGAAAGTGCTGGTAGCGAAAAACCTAACGAGTCTTCTTGGTCCTGGTTGCCCTTTCGATGAGGTTGATCCCTTACGTTGATGTCTTCATTTCTCTGCTTCAAGTCACCATGATCAAGTCGGCATTCTTCCTTCGGGAACTCCATCGTACTTACAAAAGAATAAAGGGTGGGCATTTCGGGAGAACAGACCTCCGCAAGGTCGACTATCTGGTCGATAACATCGAGGAAGGTGGCGGAAGTAACTCTCAAATTGAAACTTAAGAAAATATCGAGAGCAAAGTAAGGAGGTATCATGGGAAGTTTCGAGCGAGCAGGCAATCGTTTGATGCCTGAAATAGAGCGTGAAATGGGGTCCAGAGCAACGAGAATAAGTATTGTGTCTAATAACAGAATTGATGATCTCTTGGAAGGTGGCTCATGAGTTACATAGAGGCCATGCGCGAGGAAAAACATTGGGAACAGGGAGTGTATAGGAGTCAAGCTTCGATCCTGTGGAACTGTTGGGTTATGGGCCCACCATGTGGTTGAAAGTAGGAAGGGGGCCGACATCTTGCACGGTCATGATAGTAAGGCGTGTCAGAGGGTAGCCTGTTAGTTATGGCGGCAACAACATCGATACCAAGGGCGAGGGACGAAGAGAACCATTTTCCTGCTCATTGAACGAGGCGGGCCAATAGGCAAGGTTCTCGTCCATCGGTGGCTACCGAAATGTCATCAACAATAGTAACAGGGTCTTGCTGACAGAATTGTACACCGAGGTATATACATAAGTAGGAGAATATTACTGCTTAGATCATATAGATCACAAGAAAGGTCAACCCAAATAATGGAAAGGAAAATGTGTTTAAACACATATATCAGGGGTATATCCTTCCCAAGGACAAGCAGAGCATGATATCCTTGGCAGGATATAATGTAGAAAACTCTTTAGGAAAGGGGAGAGAAATTTCATGACTTTACCCATGCAACGGTGTTTGGATAATTTGAGCAACTAACATTTAGCATTGGGCTTCAAATGTTCTTGTTAAAAATCGGTGCACCACAGACATGCTTCGAGATAGCATTGACAAGGTCTTCAAGCAAAGGTCGGACTTTGGATACACAAAGGATCCATCAGGATAAACTTATTAAACAAGGCATTCAATTTCCTCATGGAAAAAATGGTTAACCTTGTTAAGAAGGAAACTATAACACTAGGTCCTCCAGCTAGGTGTGCTAGGCATGACATCACCTTACCGGGTCATATAAAGACCATCGTTAAAATTCTTGGAAATAACTTCCAACCATCATATCCGACCGAGATTCAGGCCTGATTGGTGTCAGGATAGACTCAGGATGCTTGAGAAGAAAAAAGGTGCAACACAAATTGATGAGATGAGATTGCAAGAGTCTCGGGAAATGAACTATGGAAGTGAGTTCCGAAACAAGAGTTCATCATTAAACCATGGAGAAGATGAGGATGTGGCTGATGGACTCAGGGATAATTCACCTTATTTCCAAAAGATGGCTCTCCACAATTATGTGAATAAGGAGATAACATTTGTCAGATCAAATGATATGACAAGGATTGCTCGAGGAAAACGTACACAATGAAACATTGGTTGAAAAGTGCACCCGAAATATGGGCTTAGGTAGCATGTTCAATGTCAGAATGGTGATTCAATAACCAATAGTCTAAGAATGAACTATTGGCCATTAACTTCAAAGCAATAGGGTTGCTAGAAGTACAGAATCCAAACAACACCGTTCACTTGTTGGTACCCCGGTTGGAATCAACACGGGAACCAAGAAAGAATGGTGATGGTGAGAAGTATCACAATACCAAGAATTCCTTAAGAGGTGGAGCAGTCCTCACAACATCCTTGATATTAAAAGATGGTAATACTCCAAGGTAAAGAAGAACAAATACTGGATAGCAGGGATCTCAAGGTATAACACAAAACACGAACAAGTTTGTGTTGAAAGGAAGGCAATAAAGTGGTCAATGATAACACAAATCATCGGGGGCAAGGATGGTATTTCTCATCATGAATTCAATTGATATCCTGGAAGAGCTCAGAACGCTGATGATAACACGACACATTTGTCGAGAAATTTCAAGATGTAATCGATCGGCAATGACATCAAGTCAAAGGAACGGTGAAGCAAAAGGTAATTGGAACCAAGGGTATGACACAAACTTGAAACCAAGCTCGTTGTTTAAGGCAAAATGATATGATGAGGAAGATCGACGTAAGCTTAGCTCAACGTCGAAAGTTGTGCTCCGGGAATAAAGACCAGGTAGCACAGTTAAAATTTAGCACAACAATGATATAGCCGATCAGGCTAGGAATGACTTAAAAGATTATTGAACTCGTAAGCAATGAAAATTACTTAGAGTTATCAAATCGGAGTGCGGAGTTGATTCACTTAATGATGTTCTCGAGTGTAATAACTTAGAACCCGGGGAAATCTGAAATCAGTGAGAAGCAATACTAGATGAAGGCTCATTGGAAGCAAAATGGTTCTTTGATATTCTCGAGATACTGGGGGTATTACTCGAAGGAAGATCGACATAGGGGTTGCGGGGATGTATTGATCTGCAGAACACAAGTGTTTTCACTTGCCTGAGAAATGGAATCAAGGAGAAAATACGGTCGGAACCATGATTACAAAGGATCAATTCACAGATACTAGATGATATTATATCAAGGGAGTAATTATTATTACAAGAAGCTTCCATGATAGGATATACATCGTGTCCATGGGCATGAACACAAGTTCAAGGTCGACTCCCACTTCTTCAATGTATAACCTTCCATTCACCTCTCGCTTTTCGAAAATGACATTAGTTGTTGAAAGTTTTACCTGGTGCAATACGAGATAAGTATGACCCATGAAATCTTTCGGGTTCACATCGAGTAAGGAAGGCATATGTTTAACCCATCGGGGCATCTTATGAACATAACCACAAACTTCAGAGTAAACAATACAATCTCGAAAGTTGAGTATATGGTTATCAAAGCAGAGGATAGAATTTACCAATGGCATAATGTATCAGGGAAATAACTCCTCAAGGTTTTAGGTATACGAAGGACACTGTCGGATGATAATTCAACAAAGGATCTGGTGGTCCAAAGGGATCTGATGTGAGCATCGGTACTCAACTAGAAGAAGAAAGAATGCAAGGAGACCAGATTATTGACACAAATGACTAATCCAAGCTCAAATGCAAAGGATTTATGATTTCCAAATTAAGGGCTCAGAAACAAACGCTCTGATTAAAGATGGATAAGTTGAGTAGACTTAAGGCTACAATCAACGGTAATTTGATGGGATGATAACCAGCCCATGTTCAAAATGACATCTAATCCAGAAAGATAATCTAAAAGTATCAACCAATGATTGCATGCCTTCGCACTCATGTTGAATCAATAGGATCAAAATGACGGTGTCAAAAGACACTAATGAATATTGCTAGACATATGGGAGCATCCATAATGTAAGCATTCAAGTATTTGTAGAGCAATAGTTTGAAGAGGATCCTCAGAAGGTCGGGTAGTATTTTAGAGTATCTTTTGAAGCATACGAACAACTGGGATGAACAGATACTCGATAAGTGTGAGAAATTATCCATAGGGGTATTCATGTGGTAAAGAACTACAAGGCATTAGGCTCAAAGGATTTTCGGAACAATAGTGAGAATTTCAGGGTATCTTGCCATAACAAGATCAACGGGGAATGATTATATCAATGGCAATTGCAGTGGTTATCCATGGGGGTTTATCGATGGAAGGGAATTGCAATAGCGATGGCACAAAGTCTAGAGAGAACATCATAGAGTATCCTTGGAATCTTCTGGTGCAGCAGACGATCATCAAAATAAGGTGCTCTCCGGTGAAAGTGATCACGAGATCCTAATGTTAGAGTTAGTAAAATCGTTTAACCCGATTAGAAGAGAGTTCGGAGTCCGAGAGTAAAGATCGAGGATTAAAAGATCCTAATACCACCCAAATGGCGACGTGGGCCCGTAAGACACACAGCCAAGTTTCATGGTGGGGCCTACACGGGCTCGATCGTACAGCACCATCATGTACAAGGCAGTGCACATTACATACAAAGTGTCCCCGAGTCGGCATAGCCAAGGACTCTTTAAGACACAACGAGACCATTGTAAAACCAACCGTGGATAGGCAGACCACTAGACGTCGAACCCCAATTTCAAATCATACATCTGTCGGAAAGATATCCTAAGAGCTACTTGAATTCCCACTTATAAACTCTCAAAATTTTCCGGTTATGCAATCGGGTGTTGGGGATATAGGGGAAGCATAATATCTCACCCAAAACTAGCAAATCCTACATCCAGCTATATCCATCCTTCAACACATAACCAAGAAACCTTCGGAAATCGTCTACCTCAACCTTCGAAAAGCATCCATTATACGAGTTATGGCAATACTCCCGAACTCCCGCCCCAGTACTAGGTGGCGTCGAGGTTATCTCACCAACAACTACATAAAAGAGATTTTCGATGTCGGCGAAACTAAACTCAGGTATTCCATAACTGCAACAATAAAATTGTGACGACAACACCTCGGAGCTCAACTCCCCGGGACACTGCCACAACCCCTAAATGTCAGGAGGCACCAAGAACAATGTTCTCATCACAAAACCATCGAAACGATTCCAAGATACCCACGTGATCCTAAAAAAATCAGTGAAATTTGAGAAGAGAAGAGTCAAAACTCTACGTCAGGATGCCTCACCAGAGAGATGAAGGGACTGAGGAGTAAAAAGAATTCCTAAATCTCTGATATATATAATCCTAAATGACTCAAATCATTTTTCTAGACTCAACAACGCCAGCTATTCGATCAAGTAGGGGGCTCCTAAGGTCAGTGAAGGCTCTTATTACCAACTTGTAACGCACTCGATCCGGCTATATCTCCCACGTGTCGAAGCACGACTTAGAGGCATAACCGCATTGAAAGCAATGTCGCAAGTGAGGTAATCTTCACACAACCCATGTAATACATAAGGGAAAGAGATACATAGTTGGCTTACAATCGCCACTTCACGCAATTACATGAATAAAGCATTACAACATCCAAATACAATCAAGGTCCGACTACGGAACCAAAATAAAAGAATAACCCCAAATGCGACACGGTCCCCGATCGACCCCAACTGGGCTCCCCTACTGATCAATTAGAACGAAACAACACAAACAACAAGATCTTCATCGAGCTCCTCCTGAGCTTGGTTGCGTCATCTGCACGGACTCATCGGCACCTGCAAGATGGTTTTGGAAGTATCTATGAGTCACGGGGACTCAGCAATCTCACACCCTCGCGATCAAGACTATTTAAGCTTATGGGCAACGTAAAGGTATGAGGTGGAGCTGCAGCAAGCGACTAGCATATATGGTGACTAACATACGCAAAAGAGAGCGAGAAGAGAAGGCAAAGCACGATCGAACAACTATGATCAAGAAGTGATCCTAGAACAACCTACGTCAAGCATAACTCCAACACCGTGTTCACTTCCCGGACTCCGCCGGAAAGAGACCATCATGGTTACACACGCGGTTGATGTATTTTAATTAAGATCAACTTTAGGTTTTCTACAACTGGACATTAACAAATTCCCATCTGCCCATAACCGCGGGCACGGCTTTCGAAAGTTCAAAACCCTGCAGGGGTGTCCCAACTTAGCCCATCACAAGCTCTCACGGTCAACGAAGGATATTCCTTCTAGCGGGAAGACCCGATCAGGCTCGGAATCCCGGTTACAAGACATTTCGACAATGGTAAAACAAGTCCAGCAACACCGCCCGAATGTGCCGACAAATCCGATAGGAGCTACACACATCTCGTTCTCAGGACACACTCAGATGAGACATCCTACGAGTAAAACCAACCCTCAAGTTTCCCCGAGGTGGCCCCGCAGTCTATTCGGTCGGACCAACACTCAGAGGAGCACTGGCTTGGGGGGGTTAATATAATGATGACCCTCGGGAGCGCGACTCCCAAGGGAAAAAGAGGCTAGGTGGCGAATGGTAAAACCAATGTTGGGCATTGCTAGAGGAGTTTTATTCAAGGCGAACTATCAAGGGGTTCCCATTATAACCCAACCGCGTAAGGAACGCAAAATCCGGGAACATAACACCGATATGACGGAAACTAGGGCGGCAAGAGTGGAACAAAACACCAGGCATAAGGCTGAGCCTTCCTCCCTTTACCAAGTATATAGATGCATTAATTAGTTAATAGATATGGTGATATACCAACAAGTAAACATGTTCCAACAAGGAACGGTATCTCCATGTTCCAACAAGGAACAAACTTCAATCTTCACCTGCAACTAACAACGCTATAAGAGGGGCTGAGCAAAGCGGTAACATAGCCAAACAACGGTTTGCTAGGACAAGGTGGGTTAGAGGCTTGGTTCAACAATATGGGAGGCATGATAAGCAAGTGGTAGGTATCGCATCATAGGCATATCAAAAGAGCGAGCAACTAGCAAGCAAAGATAGAAGTGATTTCGAGGGTATGGTCATCTTGCCTGAAATCCCACAAGGAAGAAGAACGAGTCCATGAAGAAGACAAACGTACATAGTCAAACGGGTCCTCACAATCATGACGTTACCGAAACAAACCCGAAGAAGCAACACCGGAAAGAAGCACACAACATAGTAAACAAACCACACATGAACATGGTATGATATGCGGGATGCGGTATGAGATGCATATGAATGATTCGCAAAGGAATGATTGAACCTGGCCTCAACTTGGAAATCCAAGAGTGCCACTGGAAAGATGAGGTGATTTCGGTTGAAATCGATATAAAGATCACCGGAATCGGATGCACGGTTTGGAAATGGCAAGCAAAACAAATATGGCACCGGTCTACGATAAACAGTAAGTGACCAACTAAATGCAACAAGATAATTATGCTACAGCACTCAAACATGGCAACAAAATAGATGGTAGGGATCCACTCGAGATGCTTGACAAAAGATGAACACTGAGCTATGGCTAATTCGTCCATTAACAGGTTCAAACAAGCATGACAAAAATGGAAATGATAACAGGTTTCAGACTTAGTGAAATTAACACAAGTCTGGAATTTATTATCAGGAAGCACACTTTAGAGCATGAAAACTACACGCTACAGGAACTTAACATGGCAAAGCAAGGCATGGCATGAAGCTACTCAAAGCACTTAACAAAAGTCCCTTAGTGACCTTGAGCCAAAAGGGATCATAGAATACAATTGCAAGCATGTGAACTTGGTAAAAACATAAACAGATCTCAGACTTAGTGAAAAACTGGAGCATGCAAATCAGTTAACAAGTAGGCATGTTTACAAGCTCGATGCACTCACTACAGAGCATGGCATGACAAACTAAGCATACATCCATCAAGAAGACATGGCATAGAAGCTAGACCTGGCAATAACAACAACATAGCATGCACGGATCAATAGCAACATCCTCGGCAAAATTGCTAAACATGTCAACAATCTGCCAGGATTATTTTATAGCAAAAGTAGAGCACGATTGACTCAAGCTAGGGTGGTCCATAAATTCAAACAAAGACATGGATGGATAGAGCAGCACAATTTTAGTGATCATCCTCAAAAGAGGCACGAATCACTAGAAAACAAAATGAACATATGGCATCACGACAAAATCAGGACAAGGACTTAGTGAAATTCTAAGTCCCTGAAATCAACATTACCGATTATGCTACTTTGCAAGATCATGCTAGTCACCACATAGATCACAAAAATACAGGGCAAGCACTTCTGTAAAGATGGCATGGCATATAGCAAAACACATGTAGAGCTCAGGGTCATAGCATGCACACATTAATCATGGCAAAAATGACAAAATGCAAACAAAGACATGGATGGATAGAGAACCACAATGTTAACAAAACATCCATACTGGTCATCCTCAAAAGAGGCACGGATCACTAGGAAATAACATGAACATATGGCATAACGACAAAATCAGGACAAGGACTTAGTGAAATTCTATGTCCCTGAAATCAGCATTACCGATTACGCTACTTTGCAAGATTTTGCTAGTCACCACATAGATCACAAAAATACATGGCAAGCACCTCTGTAAAGATGGCATGGCATATAACAAAACACATGTAGAGCTCAGGGTATAGAATGCACACATTAATCATGGCAAAAATGACAAAATGCCATTTGCTGAAACAGATCTGACAAAATACTCACATAGCCCTCTTCCAACAACATTTCGGGCATCAAGATGAGCTCAAATGAAAATGATGCAATGAGATGAAATGATGTACTCGTCGAGGCGAACATGTTGATATGCTAAACGCACAAAACGGAGCCACGGATCCGGAGTTATGATACGATGAATAAACCTAAAAAAACTAGGGACTTGCCATTTTGAGAGAGAAAAACTGGACGAGCGTAGGATACTAATAGACGCATGGGGAGGGACTTAGTGGGCTGCTCACCACGGGCCTGGCCCAGTTCGCAGAAGAGGGAGGAGGCTGGCATGGACCGGGTCGGCGCTGGACCGCGTGGAGAGGGGCCCACGTGCGAGCGCGGCTGCGCGTGCGTGTGCACGTCGTCTTCCTCATGCTCCCGCATGAGCAGGAGCCATGGCAAGACGGTGGCGGCGGCTTGACGTCGGGAAGGAGCGGAGGAGACCCGGGAGGTGCGGATCCGGACAGGATCCACCCGATCCGTCTGTTTCCGGTGCCGATGGGGATCTCCGGTGAGCGGGACAACCAAGGAGACCAGCAGCGGGATCCTGTGAGGGAGAGAGAGGGAAAACATGAGAGGGAGAGAGAGAGCCGACGGGAGCAAGCAGAAGGGCTCGCGGGCAAGGGAGGCGGTGCCTTGTCGCCGGCGGTGAGGACTCCGATGGCCGGCGACGGGGTCCTCTGGGCGGACTCGGACGGAGCAAGGGGCGACGGGACCCAGGCAAGCAGAGCGGCGGAGCTCGGGCCCGGCGTGGCCCGATTTGGCCCCGGGGCGGGCCGGATCTGGGCCCCGGGCAGCGGCGGCGAAGTGGGGCGGCGGGGTGCCACTTGGCGCGACGAGAGTGGCCCAGGGCGGCGGCGCTGCTGATGTGGCACGACCCGATTGGTCAGAGTGAGGTGGAGGGTGCAGTGGACATGTCCGGCGTGGTGAGGACGCGTCCGGCGGCGTGAGGGAAGGAGTTTTTAGGGTTTCGTCCGTGAATTTCGGGAGGGAAGCACATATTTATAGGTAGAGGGAGCTAGGAGAGTCCAAATGAGGTGCGGTTTTCGGCCACGCGATCATGATCGAACGACCGAGATGATGGAGAGGTCTTAGGTGGATTTGGGCCAAAATGGAAGGGTGTTGGGCTGCAACACACACGAGGCCTTTTCGGTCCCTCGGTTAACCGTTGGAGTATCAAACGAAGTCCAAATGGCACGAAACTTGACAGGCGGTCTACTGGTAGTAAACCAAGGCCGCATGACAAGTCTCGGTCCAATCTGAAAACGTTTAACACCCGCACACGAAAAGAGGTAGAAAGGTGCACCGGGTGACATAGGAGTGCCGGATTGCAAAACGGACAACGGGGAAAAATGCTCGGATGCATGAGACGAACATGTATGCAAATGAAATGCACATGATGACATGATATGGAATGCATGACACACAAGCAATGACAAGCCAACAACAGCAAATTACTGAAAGACACCTGGCACATCGGTCTCGGGGTGTTACAACACTCCACCACTACGAGAGGATCTCGTCCCGAGATCTAGAATGGCACCGAAGGGGAAAACGGAGGAGGAAGATAAGAGGTAAAACTAAGTTGCTTCTTTGACAAACGAGTGAAACCACGAGCCTTGAGAGGTTGACCGAATTGAAAGAAAGAAAGCAACGAGAAAGAGCAAAGTTGAAAGCACTCCGCTAGGAAAAGTAGCAAGGAAGAACCAATTCGAACAACACTCTGGTTGGAAAAATATGCAAGGCTTGGTAAAAATGAAAGAACTTGAGTAGCGGGCACACACTCCGGTTAAATGGATAAGCATGAAAAGAACACGATCCAAGATGATGAGAGAAAAGAGCAACATCACAATGGCTCCGGAACAAAAGAATAGAAGATAGATAATTGAAATAAAAGAATGGAGAAGAAAATGCCATCTTATGCCACAAAAGAGCTTGAGAAGGCATCCTTAGGAGACGGGTCGAACGGAGTTGTTAGAAAACCAAAAACTAAAAGGATAAGCTTGTTGTGGGCTTATGGAAAACATCTCATAACTATGAGGTGAAATTCCGCCACTAACGGAAACAATGGATTTTGAATTGATATGAATAAGGAGGAGAGAAACTATTTCACCGGGAGGATAAAACAACTTGGGTCATTTATAAGCACCATAATAGCAACAATCCTTAGAGAAGACTTTAGGTGAAATATACCGAAGGTAACTCCAATGACGAGATTGGTGGATTTAAAATACCTCATCTTGATAACTTGTGAAACACGAAGCACGAAGGGAAATTATCAAGAACGACATAACACCACCTCAAAAGATATGCATGAAAGAATTGCACTCCGGGTTGCAAGATGAAGAAAACTTGAGCTCCTTAGAAAAGAATCTCGATGAAAAAACTTCGAGAAGGAATTAAATCCTTTATGAACCATCATGTAGAGCCTCCATGAAGAACTCCGGTAAGAAAAGGATAACGAAAAGAAAGAGAAGTTGAAAACACGAGGTGAAACCTTGAAATGATTTAGATGGATCTCCGTGATGAAATAATTGAGAGAGCTTGGAACTCCGGAAAAGAAAGATGAACAAATGAGATCAAGAATTTTGGTGAACCTCCGGAATAAGGAATTAATCACTTGGATGAACAAGAATAAGAATTACGTTATGCGTATCCTTCACCAATTTAGATTGATGACAAGCAACGGATTATACATATTACTTATTCTCGAAGAAAGGATTAAGATAGATATGGCACCAACTTGAGAAGGTCTTCAAAGAACCACCGGTAGAATTAAAACCACGAATGAATTGATACGGAAGAGAAATCTTGAACGAACCACCGTAAGAATTGGAAATGAATGAAGAGAAGATAAAGAAACACCGGGAAGAATTATAAAATGAACGAAGATGCTTGAGAGGATTTAGATACATGAGAACAAAGAGATCACGAGCCGATTAGAGATCACTTGAATGAAGCACCGGTAAGATAGGAGAATGATAACTGACAGCTGAGAATGAATAAACCTGAATTAGTGGACTCCGGATAACAAACAAAGAAGACTTTTTAATTACACCGGATAGGTGAAAGAATTACCACAATCGAAAACAATTATGAGAGGATGGCACGAATCTAGAGCCATGAATCTTGAAGAGAAAGGAGCAAGATTTAGAGGAAAAATCTTCTTCGTCTTCAAAATCCGAGAATGACAACGAGAAACACCACCATGAATTGTTTCGGCACTCCGGAAGAATCAAAAGCGAAGAGGTTGAGCCAACGATGAAAAGAATTTGGAAGGTCTTGGAGAAATACATATGACTGATGATGAATCATTCTTACGTCAAACTTCGAAATGAAATTGAGGTTAGCTCCGGTATAATTAGAAGAGTCGGGTAAGATCCCGGGAAAAGACATGTGGGTTAGGGCCCACTCAAGAGAAACACCGTAGAACGATTTGAAGGAGAGGTTGCACCGGTTGAATAAAATGGCTTGAATAAGATAGGACCTCGAAATAGCTTGAACGGATGCAAAGTGAAAACACAAATCTTCAAAATATCTTCAGCACTCTGGAACAAATGAATAGCGAGAGGTGGATGATTATGAGGTGCAACAGCATGAGAAAACATTTGAAACGAGGAAAAGGGATATGATCAACACCAAAAGCTTGAATTGAATCCACTGGAGAAGAAAAGAATGAAGAATGACGAACTTGAGGCTCCGTTAGTATCTTCATGAGAATCACCGGATAAGAACATTGAAGGAAAAGGATGAAGAGACTTCACATCAATAAGATGGATACTTGATCAAGAAATCTGAATCCTTCAAGAAAACAAGGGTGGGAGGGTGGGAAAACACCATTGAGAATGAAACGAACACCGTTGAGAAGAAATGATAATTGATCTTGCTGATGTTGAAATGATCGGATCCACTTGAAGAGAAACACGCCGGTGAAAAGGATTGACAAGACAATCTTGATGATCAGGAAGATTGGTATCCACATCGGAGTATGAGAACACCATTTGGGGAAGGTATGGAATCAACACTTGACATTGAAGCAACTCGAATACCACAACTCAAAAACAAAACAAAGGATTGGCTTGCAGAATAAGCCGGAACAAACATATGATAGAGATTTCGTCCGAAGTTTTCGTGGTGGGGCCTACACGGGCTCGATCGTACAACACCATCATGTACAAGGCAGTGCACATGACATACGAAGCGTCCCCGAGTCGGCATAGCCAAGGACTCTTTAAGACACAACGAGACCATTGTAAAACCAACCGTGGATAGGCGGACCACTAGACGTCGAACCCCAATTTCAAATCATACATCTGTCGGAAAGATATCCGAAGAGCTACTTGAATTCCCACTTATAAACTCTCGAATTTTTCCGATTATGCAATCAGGTGTTGGGGATACAGGGGAAGCATAATATCTCACCCAAAACTAGCAAATCCTACATCCAGCTGTATCCATCCTTCAACACATAACCAAGAAACCTTCGAAAATCGTCTACCTCAACCTTTGAAAAGCATCCGTTATACGAGTTATGGCAATACTCCCAAACTCCCGCCCCAGTACTGGGTGGCGTCGAGGTTATCTCACCAACAACTGCATAAAAGAGATTTTTGATGTCGGCGAAACTAAACTCAGGTATTCCAGAACTGCAACAATAATATTGTGACGACAACACCTCGGAGCTCAACTCCTCGGGACACTGCCACAACCCCTAAATGTCAGGAGGCACCAAGAACAATGTTCTCGTCACAAAACCATCGGAACGATTCCAAGATACCCCCGTGATCCTAAAAAAAATTAGTGAAATTTGAGAAGAGAAGAGTCAAAACTCTACGTCAGGATGCCTCACCAGAGAGATGAAGGGACTGAGGAGTAAAAAGAATTCCTAACTCTCCGATATATATAATCTTAAATGACTCAAAACATTTTTCTAGACTCAACAACGCCAGCTATTCGATCAAGCATGGGACTCCTAAGGTTGGGGAAGGCTCTTATTACCAACTTGTAACACCCTCGATGCGGCTATATCTCCCACGTGTCGAAGCACGACTTAGAGGCATAACCGCATTGAAAGCAATGTCGCAAGTGAGGTAATCTTCACACAACCCATGTAATACATAAGGGAAAGAGATACATAGTTGGCTTACAATCGCCACTTCACACAATTACATGAATAAAGCATTACAACATCCAAATACAATCAAGGTCCGACTACGGAACCAAAATAAAAGAACCCCAAATGCGACACGGTCACCGATCGACCCCAACTGGGCTCCCCTACTGATGAACTAGAACGAAACAACACAAATGACAAGATCTTCATCGAGCTCCTCCTAAGCTTGGTTGTATCATCTGCACGGACTCATCGGCACCTGCAAGCTGGTTTTGGAAGTATCTGTGAGTCACGGGGACTCAGCAATCTCACACCCTTGCGATCAATACTATTTAAGCTTATGGGCAAGGTAAAGGTATGAGGTGGAGCTGCAGCAAGCGACTAGCATATATGGTGACTAACATACGCAAAAGAGAGCGAGAAGAGAAGGCAAAGCACGATCGAACAACTATGATCAAGAAGTGATCCTAGAACAACCTACGTCAAGCATAACTCCAACACTGTGTTCACTTCTCGGACTCCGCCGGAAAGAGACCATCACGGTTACACACGCGGTTGATGTATTTTAGTTAAGATCAACTTCAGGTTTTCTACAACCGAACGTTAACAAATTCCCATCTGCCCATAACCGCGGGCACGGCTTTCGAAAGTTCAAAACCCTGCAGGGGTGTCCCAACTTAGCCCATCACAAGCTCTCACGGTCAACGAAGGATACTCCTTCTAGCGGGAAGACCCGATCAGGCTTGAAATCCCGGTTACAAGACATTTCGACAATGGTAAAACAAGTCCAGCAACACCGCCCGAATGTGCTGACAAATCCCGATAGGAGCTGCACATATCTCGTTCTCAGGGCACACTCAGATGAGACATCCTACAAGTAAAACCAACCCTCAAGTTGCCCCAAGGTGGCCCCGCAGTCTACTCGGTCGGACCAACACTCAGAGGAGCACTGGCCCGGGGGGGTTAAAATAATGATGACCCTTGGGAGCACGACTCCCAAGGGAAAAAGAGGCTAGGTGGTGAATGGTAAAACCAATGTTGGGCATTGCTGGAGGAGTTTTATTCAAGGTGAACTGTCAAGGGGTTCCCATTATAACCCAACCGCGTAAGGAACGAAAAATCCGGGAACATAACACCGATATGATGGAAACTAGGGCGGCAAGAGTGGAACAAAACACCAGGCATAAGGCCGAGCCTTCCACCCTTTACCAAGTATATAGATGCATTAATTAGTTAATAGATATGGTGATATCCCAACAAGTAAACATGTTCCAACAAGGAACGGTATCTCCATGTTCCAACAAGGAACAAACTTCAATCTTCACCTGCAACTAACAACGCTATAAGAGGGGCTGAGCAAAGCGGTAAGATAGCCAAACAATAGTTTGCTATGACAAGGTGGGTTAGAGGCTTGGTTCAACAATATGGGAGGCATGATAAGCAAGTGGTAGGTATCGCAGCATATGCATAGCAAAAGAGCGAGCAACTAGCAAGCAAAGATAGAAGTGATTTCGAGGGTATGGTCATCTTGCCTAAAATCCCGCAAGGAAGAAGAACGAGTCCATGAAGAAGACAAACGGACATAGTCGAACGGGTCCTCACAATCACGACATTACCGGAACAAACCTGAAGAAGCAACACCGGAAAGAAGCACACAACATAGTAAACAAACCACACGTGAACATGGTATGATATGCGGGATGCGGTACGCGATGCATATGCATGATTTGCAAAGGAATGATTGAACCTGGCCTCAACTTGGAAATCCAAGAGTTCCACTGGAAAGGTGAGGTGATTTCGGTTGAAATCAATATAAAGATCACAGGAATCAGATGCACGGTTTGGAAATGGCAAGGAAAACAAATATGGCACCGGTCTGTGATAAACAGCAAGTGGCCAACTAAATGCAACATGATAATTATGCTACAGCACTCAAACATGGCAACAAAATACATGGCAGGGATCCACTCGAGATGCTTGACAAAAGATGAACACTGAGCTACGGCTAATTCATCCATTAACAGGTTCAAACAAGCATGACAAAAATGCAAATGATAACAGGTTTCAGACTTAGTGAAATTAACACAAGTCTGGAATTTATCATCAGGAAGCACACTTTAGAGCATGAACAGTACACGCTACATGAACTTAACATGGCAAAGCAAGGCATGGCATGAAGCTACTCAAAGCACTTAACAAAAGTCCCTTAGTGACCTTGAGCCAAAAGGGATCAGAGAATACAATTGCAAGCATGTGAACATGGCAAAAACATAAACAGATCTCAGACAATGTTAACGAGTAGGCATGTTTACTAGCTCGATGCACTCACTACAGATCATGGCATGACAAACTAAGCATACACCCATCAAGAAGACATGTCATAGAAGCTAGACATGGCAATAACAACAACATAGCATGCACGGATCAATAGCAACATCCTCGGCAAAATCGCTAAACATGTCAACAATCTGCCAGGATTATTTTATAACAAAAGTAGAGCTCGATTGACTCAAGCTAGGGTGGTCCATAAATGCAAACAAAGACATGGATGGATAGAGCAGCACAATTTTAGTGATCATCCTCAAAAGAGGCACGAATCACTAGGAAACAAAATGAACATATGTCATAACGACAAAATCAGGACAAGGACTTAGTGAAATTCTAAGTCCCTGAAATCAGCATTACCAATTATGCTACTTTGCAAGATCGTGCTAGTAACCACATAGATCACAAAAATACATGGCAAGCACTTCTGTAAAGATGGCATGGCATATCACAAAACACATGTAGAGCTCAGGGTCATAGCATGCACACATTAATCATGGCAAAAATGACAAAATGCCATTTGCTGAAATAGATCTGACAAAATACTCACATAGCCCTCTTCCAACAACATTTCGGGCATCAAGATGAGCTCAAATTAAAATGATGCAATGAGACATAATGATGTACTCGTCGAGGCGAACATGTTGATATGCTAAACGCACAAAACGAAGCCACGATGCGGAGTTATGATACGATGAATAAAGCTAAAAAAACTAGGGACTTGGCCATTTTGAGAAAAAAACGGGACGAGCGTAGGATACAAATAGACGCATGGGGAGGGACTTAGCGGGCTGCTCACCACGGGCCTGACCCAGTTCGCAGAAGAGGGAGGAGGCTGGCATGGACCACGCAGAGAGGGGCCCACGTGTGAGCGCGGTTGTGGGTGCGTGTGCTCGTCGTCTTCCTCGTGCTCCCGCACGAGCAGGAGCCATGGCAAGGAAGTGGCGGCGGCTTGATGTCGGGAAGGAGCAAGGAGACCCGGGAGGTGCGGATCTGGACGGGATCCACCCGATCCGTCCGTTTCCGGCGCCGGTGGGGATCTCCGACAAGCGGGACAACCAAGGCGACCAGCGGCGGGATCCTATGAGGGAGAGAGAGAGAGGGAAAATGTGAGAGGGAGAGAGAGCCGACGGGAGCAAGCAGAAGGGGTCGCGGGCAAGGGAAGCGGTGCCTGCTCGCTGGCGGTGAGGACTCCGATGGCCGGTAACGGGGTCCTCCGGGCGGACTCGGATGGAGCGAGGGGCGACAGGACCTAGGCGAGCAGGGCGGCGGAGCTTGGGCCCGGCGCGGCCCGATTCGGCCCCGGGGCGGGCCGGATCTGGGCCCCGGGCGGCGGCGGCGAAGTGGGGCGGCGGGGTGCCACTTGGCGTGACGGGAGTGGCCCAGGGCGGTGGCGCTGCTGATGTGGCACGACCCGATTGGTCGGAGTGAGGTGGAGGGCGCGGTGGATATGTCCGGCGTGGTGAGGACGCGTCCGGCGGCGCGAGGGAAGGAGTTTTTAGGGTTTCGTCCGCGAATTTCGGGAGGGAAGCACATATTTATAGGTAGAGGGAGCTAGGAGAGTCCAAATGAGGTGCAGTTTTCGGCCACGCGATCATGATCGAATGACCAAGATGATGGAGAGGTCTTAGGTGGGATTTGGGCCAAAATGGAAGGGTGTTGGGCTGCAACACACACGAGGCCTTTTCGGTCCCTCGGTTAACCGTTGGAGTATCAAACGAAGTCCAAATGGCACGAAACTTGACAGGCGGTCTACCGGTAGTAAACCAAGGCCGCATGACAAGTCTTGGTCTAATCCGAAAACGTTTCCCGCACACGAAAAGAGGTAGAAAGGGGCACCGGGTGACATAGGAGTGCCGGATTGCAAAACGGACAACGGGAAAAATGCTCGGATGCATGAGACGAACATGTATGCAAATGAAATGCACATGATGACATGATATGGAATGCATGACACGGAAGCAATGACAAGCCAACAACAGCAGATTACTGAAAGACACCTGGCACATCAGTCTCGGGGCATTACAGGGACCATCGCCCTTTGCACACCTGCACGTTGCGAACGCGGCCGGAGAGCAGACCTAGCAACCTCCATTACAAAGGAAGTTGCGTTACATGGTCCAACCCGGCGTGCGCCGCTCAGTCGCTGACGTCACGAAGGCTTCGGCTGATACCACAACGTCGAGTGCCCATAATTGTCCCTGCGTAGTTGGTTAGTGCGTATACGATAGTAGCCAGACTCAGATCAAATACCAAGATCTCGTTAAGCGTGTTATTTTGAAATAACCACGGACGCCGACCAGGGCCAGACCCACCTCTCTCCTAGGTGGTCTCAACCTGCCATGTCGCTCCGCCACAAAGTAACAGTCGGGGGCCTTCGGGAACTCAGGCCGTCCTCTACCGGGATGGAGCCACCTACCCCTTCAGCCCCCAACATCAGAATCACTCGCGGGAACTCCTACGAGCCGACCCGACTTTAGTCACCACCTGTATAGCATGTTGATACGTCTCCAACGTATCTATAATTTGATTTCTCCATGCTATATTATCTACTGTTTTGGACTATATTGGGCGTTATTTTCCACTTTTATATTATTTTTGGGACTAACCTATTTGATGGGTTTCGTAGTAATTTCAAAAAATTTCCTACGCACACGCAAGATCATGGTGATGTATAGCAACGAGAGGGGGAGAGTGTGATCTACGTACCCTTGTAGATCGACAACGGAAGCGTTAACTTGGTTGATGTAGTCGTACGTCTTCACGGCCCGACCGATCAAGCACCGAGACTACGGCACCTCCGAGTTCTAGCACACGTTCAGCTCGATGACGATCCCCGGACTCCGATCCAGCAAAGTGTCGGGGAAGAGTTCCGTCAGCACGACGGTGAGGTGACGATCTTGATGTACTACTGTCGCAGGGCTTCGCCTAAGCACCGCTACAATATTATCGAGGACTATGGTGGAAGGGGGCACCGCACACGGCTAAGAATATGATCACGTGGATCAACTTGTCTCTAGGGGGTGCCCCTGCCTCCGTATATAAAGGCTCAAGGGAGGGGGGCCGGCCGGCCATCATAGGGCGCACCAGGAGGAGTCCTACTCCCTCCGGGAGTAGGACTCCCCCCTTTCCTAGTTGGAATAGGATTCGCGGAGGGGGGAAAAGAGGAGAGAGAGGAGGAAGGGGGGCCGGCCCCCTCTCCTTGTCCTATTCGGACCAAGGGGGGGAGGGGCGCGCCGCCCATCTCTGGCCACCTCTCCTCTCTTCCACTAAGGCCCACTAAGGCCCATATACCTCCCGGGGGTTCCGCTAACCTCCCGGTACTCCGGTAAAATCGCGATTTCACCCGGAACACTTCCAATATCCAAACATAGGCTTCCAATATATCAATCTTTATGCCTCGACCATTTAGAGACTCCTCGTCATGTCCGTGATCACATCCGGGACTCCGAACAACCTTCGGTACATCAAAATGCATAAACTCATAATATAACTGTCATCATAACCTTAAGCGTGCGGACCCTACGGGTTCGAGAACAATGTAGACATGACCGAGACACGTCTCCGGTCAATAACCAATAGCGGAACCTGGATGCTCATATTGGCTCCTACATATTCTACGAAGATCTTTTATCGGTCAGACCGCATAACAACATACGTTGTTCCCTTTGTCATCGGTATGTTACTTGCCCGAGATTCGATCGTCGGTATCCTATACCTAGTTCAATCTCATTACTGGCAAGTCTCTTTACTCGTTCTGTAATACATCATCCCGCAACTAACTCATTAGTTGCAATGCTTGCAAGGCTTAAGTGATGTGCATTATCGAGAGGGCCTAGAGATACCTCTCCGACAATCGGAGTGACAAATCCTAATCTCGAAATACGCCAACCCAACATGTACCTTTGGAGACACCTGTAGAGCTCCTTATAATCACCCAGTTACGTTGTGACGTTTGGTAGCACACAAAGTGTTCCTCTGGCAAACGGGAGTTGCATAATCTCATAGTCACAGGAACATGTATAAGTCATGAAGAAAGCAATAGCAACATACTAAACGATCAGGTGCTAAGCTAATGGAATGGGTCATGTCAATCAGATCATTCAACTAATGATGTGATCCCATTAATCAAATAACAACTCTTTGTCCATGGTTAGGAAACATAACCATCTTTGATTAACGAGCTAGTCAAGTAGAGGCATACTAGTGACACTCTGTTTGTCTATGTATTCACACATGTATTATGTTTCCGGTTAATACAATTCTAGCATGAATAATAAACTTTTATCATGATATAAGGAAATAAATAATAACTTTATTATTGCCTCTAGGGCATATTTCCTTCAGTCTCCCACTTGCACTAGAGTCAATAATCTAGATTACACAGTAATGATTCTAACACCCATGGAGCCTTGGTGCTGATCATGTTTTGCTCGTGGAAGAGGCTTAGTCAACGGGTCTGCAACATTCAGATCCGTATGTATCTTGCAAATCTCTATGTCTCCCACCTGGACTAGATCCCGGATGGAATTGAAGCGTCTCTTGATGTGCTTGGTTCTCTTGTGAAATCTGGATTCCTTCGCCAAGGCAATTGCACCAGTATTGTCACAAAAGATTTTCATTGGACCCGATTCATTAGGTATGACACCTAGATCGGATATGAACTCCTTCATCCAGACTCCTTCATTTGCTGCTTCCAAAGTAGCTATGTATTACGCTTCACACGTAGATCCCGCCACGACGCTCTATTTAGAACTGCACCAACTGACAGCTCCACCGTTTAATGTAAACACGTATCTGGTTTGCGATTTAGAATCGTCCAGATCAGTGTCAAAGCTTGCATCAATGTAACCATTTACGATGAGCTCTTTTTCACCTCCATATACGAGAAACATATCCTTAGTCCTTTTCAGGTACTTTAGGATCTTCTTGACCGCTGTCCAGTGATCCACTCCTGGATTACTTTGGTACCTCCCTGCTAGGCTTATAGCAAGGCACACATCAGGTCTGGTACACAGCATTGCATACATGATAGAGCCTATGGCTGAAGCATAGGGAACATCTTTCATTTTCTCTCTATCTTCTGCAGTGGTCGGGCATTGAGTCTGACTCAACTTCACACCTTGTAACACAGGCAAGAACCCTTTCTTTGCTTGATCCATTTTGAACTTCTTCAAAATCTTGTCAAGGTATGTACTTGTGAAGTCCAATTAAACGTCTTGATCTATCTCTATAGATCTTTATGCCTAATTTGTAAGCAGCTTCACCGAGGTCTTTCATTGAAAAACTCTTATTCAAGTATCCCTTTATGCTATCCAGAAATTCTATATCATTTCCAATCAGTAATATGTCATCCACATATAATATCAGAAATGCTACAGAGCTCCCACTCACTTTCTTGTAAATACAGGCTTCTCCAAAAGTCTGTATAAAACCAAATGCTTTGATCACACTATCAAAGCGTTTATTCCAACTCTGAGAGGCTTGCACCGGTCCATAAATGGATCGCTGGAGCTTGCACACTTTGTTAGTTCCCTTTGGATCGACAAAACCTTCCGGTTGCATCATATACAACTCTTCTTCCAGAAATCCATTCAGGAATGCAGTTTTGACATCCATCTGCCAAATTTCATAATCATAAAATGCGGCAATTGCTAACATGATTCGGATAGACTTAAGCATCGCTACGGGTGAGAAGGTCTCATCGTAGTCAACCCCTTGAACTTGCCGAAAACCCTTTTGCGACAAGTCGAGCTTTGTAGACAGTAATATTACCGTCGGCGTCAGTCTTCTTCTTGAAGATCCATTTATTCTCAATTGTTTGCCGATCATTGGGCAAGTCAACCAAAGTCCACACTTTGTTGTCATACATGGATCACATCTCAGATTTCATGGCTTCAAGCCATTTTGCGGAATCTGGGCTTACCATCGCTTCTTCATAGTTCGTAGGTTCATCATGATCTAGTAGCATGATCTCCAGAACTGGATTACCGTACCACTCTGGCGCGGATCTCACTCTGGTTGATCTACGAGGTTCAGTAGTATCTTGTTCTGAAGTTTCATGATCATTATCATTAGCTTCCTCACTAATTGGTGTAGGTGTCACAGAAACAGTTTTCTGTGATGCACTACTTTCCAATAAGGGAGCAGGTACAATTACCTCGTCAAGTTCTACTTTCCTCCCACTCACTTCTTTCGAGAGAAACTCCTTCTCCAGAAAGTTTCCGAACTTAGCAACAAAAGTCTTGCCTTCGGATCTGTGATAGAAGGTGTATCCAATACTCTCCTTTGGATATCCTATGAAGACACATTTCTCCAATTTGAGTTTGAGCTTATCAGGTTGAAGCTTTTTCACATAAGCATCGCAGCCCCAAACTTTCAGAAACGACAACTTTGGTTTCTTGCCAAACCATAGTTCATAAGGCGTCGTCTCAACGGATTTTGATGGTGCCCTATTTAACGTGAATGCGGCCGTCTCCAAAACATAACCCCAAAACGATAGCGGTAAATCAGTAAGAGACATCATAGATCGCACCATATCTAGTAAAGTACGATTACGACATTCGGACACACCATTACGCTGTGGTGTTCCGGGTGGCGTGAGTTGCGAAACTATTCCGCATTGTTTCAAATGTACACCAAATTCGTAACTCAAATATTCTCCTCCATGATCAGATCGTAGAAACTTTATTTTCTTGTTACGATGATTTTCAACTTCACTCTGTAATTCTTTGAACTTTTCAAACATTTCAGACTTATGTTTCATTAAGTAGATATACCCATATCTGCTTAAGTCATCTGTGAAGGTGAGAAAATAACGATATCCGCCACGAGCCTCAATATTCATCGGACCACATACATCATGTATGATTTCCAACAAATCTGTTGCTCTCTCCATAGTACCGGAGAACGGCGTTTTAGTCATCTTGCCCATGAGGCACGGTTCGCAAGTACCAAGTGATTCATAATCAAGTGGTTCCAAAAGTCCATCGGTATGGAGTTTCTTCATGCGCTTTACACCGATATGAGCTAAATGGCAGTGCCACAAATAAGTTGCACTATCATTATCAACTCTACATCTTTTGGCTTTAACATTATGAATATGTGTGTCACTACTATCGAGATTCAATAAGAATAGACCATTCTTCAATGGTGCATGACCATAAAAGATATTACTCATATAAATAGAACAACCATTATTCTCTGATTTAAATGAATAACCGTCTCGCATCAAACAAGATCCAGATATAATGTTCATTCTTAACGCTGGCACCAAATAACAATTATTTAGGTCTAATATTAATCCCGAAGGTAGATGTAGAGGTAGCGTGCCGACCGCGATCACATCGACTTTGGAACTGTTTCCCACGCGCATCGTCACCTCGTCCTTAGCCAATCTTCGCTTAATCCGTAGTCCCTGTTTCGAGTTGCAAATATTAGCAACAGAACCAGTATCAAATACCCAGGTGCTACTGCGAGCATTAGTAAGGTACACATCAATAACATGTATATCACATATACCTTTGTTCACCTTGCCATCCTTCTTATCCGCCAAATACTTGGGGCAGTTCCGCTTCCAGTGACCAGTCTGCTTGCAGTAGAAGCACTCCGTTTCAGGCTTAGGTCCAGACTTGGGTTTCTTCTCTTGAGCAGCAACTTGCTTGTTGTTCTTCTTGAAGTTCCCCTTCTTCTTCCCTTTGCCCTTTTTCTTGAAACTAGTGGTCTTGTTGACCATCAACACTTGATGCTCCTTTTTGATTTCTACCTCCGCAGCTTTCAGCATTGCGAAGAGCTCGGGAATAATCTTATTCATCCCTTGCATATTATAGTTCATCACGAAGCTCTTGTAGCTTGGTGGCAGTGATTGGAGAATTCTGTCAATGACGCTATCATCCGGAAGATTAACTCCCAGTTGAATCAAGTGATTATTATACCCAGACATTTTGAGTATATGCTCACTGACAGAACTGTTCTCCTCCATCTTGCAGCTATAGAACTTATTGGAGACTTCATATCTCTCAACCCGGGCATTTTCTTGAAATATTAACTTCAACTCCTGGAACATCTCATATGCTCCATGACGTTCAAAACATCGTTGAAGTCCCGGTTCTAAGCCGTAAAGCATATCACACTGAACTATCGAGTAGTCATCAGCTTTGCTCTGCCAGACGTTCACAACATCTGGTGTTGCTCCAGCAGCAGGCCTGGCACCCAGCGGTGCTTCCAGGATGTAATTCTTCTGTGCAGCAATGAGGATAATCCTCAAGTTACGGACCCAGTCCGTGTAATTGCTACCATCATCTTTCAACTTTGCTTTCTCAAGGAATGCATTAAAATTCAACGGAACAACAACACGGGCCATTTATCTACAATCATACATAAACAAGCAAGATACTATCAGGTACTAAGTTCATGATAAATTTAGGTTCAATTAATCATATTACTTAAAGAACTCCCACTTAGATAGACATCCCTCTAATTCTCTAAGTGATTACGTGATCCAAATCAACTAAACCATGTTCGATCATCACGTGAGATGGAGTAGTTTCATTGGTGAACATCACTATGTTGATCATATCTACTATATGATTCACGCTCGACCATTCGGTCTCCGTGTTCCGAGGCCATATCTGTATATGCTTGGCTCGTCAAGTATAACCTGAGTATTCCGCGTGTGCAACTGTTTTGCACCCGTTGTATTTGAACGTAGAGCCTATCACACCCGATCATCATGTGGTGTCTCAGCACGAAGAAATTTCGCAATGGTGCATACTCAGGGAGAACACTTCTTGATAATTTAGTGAGAGATCATCTTATAATGCTACCGTCAATCAAAGCAAGATATGATGCATAAAAGATAAACATCACATGCAATCAATATAAGTGATATGATATGGCCATCATCATCTTGTGCTTGCGATCTCCATCTCCGAAGCACCGTCATGATCACCATCGTCACCGGCGCGACACCTTGATCTCCATCGTAGCATCGTTGTCGTCTCGCCAATCTTATGCTTCCACGACTATCGCTACCGCTTAGTGATAAAGTAAAGCAATGCAGCGCGATTGCATTGCATACAATAAAGCGACAACCATATGGCTCCTGCCAGTTGCCGATAACTCGGTTACAAAACATGATCATCTCATACAATAAAATTTAGCATCATGTCTTGACCATATCACATCACAACATGCCCTGCAAAAACAAGTTAGACGTCCTCTACTTTGTTGTTGCATGTTTTACGTGGCTGCTATGGGCTTAAGCAAGAACCAATCTTACCTACGCATCAAAACCACAACGATAGTTTGTCAAGTTGGTGTTGTTTTAACCTTCACAAGGACCGGGCGTAGCCACACTCGGTTCAACTAAAGTTGGAGAAACTGTCACCCGCAAGCCACCTATGTGCAAAGCACGTCGGGAGAACCGGTCTCGCGTAAGCGTACGCGTAATGTCGGTCTGGGCCGCTTCATCCAACAATACCGCTGAACCAAAGTATGACATGCTGGTAAGCAGTATGACTTATATCGCCCACAACTCACTTGTGTTCTACTCGTGCATATAACATCAACATATAAAACCTAGGCTCGGATGCCACTGATGGGTTTCGTAGTAATTTCAAAAAAATTCCTACGCACACGCAAGATCATGGTGATGTATAGCAACGAGAGGGGGAGAGTGTGATCTACGTACCCTTGTAGATCGACAACAGAAGCGTTAACTTGGTTGATGTAGTCGTACGTCTTCACGGCCCGACCGATCAAGCACCGAGACTACGGCACCTCCGAGTTCTAGCACACGTTCAGCTCGATGACGATCCCCGGACTCCGATCCAGCAAAGTGTCGGGGAAGAGTTCCGTCAGCACGACGGCGTGGTGACGATCTTGATGTACTACTGCCGCAGGGCTTCGCCTAAGCACCGCTACAATATTATCGAGGACTATAGTGGAAGGGGGCACCGCACACGGCTAAGAATATGATCACGTGGATCAACTTGTCTCTAGGGGGTGCCCCTGCCTCCGTATATAAAGGCTCAAGGGAGGGGGGCCGGCCGGCCATCATAGGGCGCGCCAGGAGGAGTCCTACTCCCTCCGGGAGTAGGACTCCCCCCTTTCCTAGTTGGAATAGGATTCGCGGAGGGGGGAAAAGAGGAGAGAGAGGAGGAAGGGGGGCCGGCCCCCTCTCCTTGTCCTATTCGGACCAAGGGGGGAGGGGTGCGCCGACCCATCTCTGGCCACCTCTCCTCTCTTCCACTAAGGCCCACTAAGGCCCATATACCTCCCGGGGGTTCCGGTAACCTCCCGGTACTCTGGTAAAATCCCGATTTCACCCGGAACACTTCCGATATCCAAACATAGGCTTCCAATATATCAATCTTTATGTCTCGACCATTTCAAGACTCCTCGTCATGTCCGTGATCACATCCGGGACTCCGAACAACCTTCGGTACATCAAAATGCATAAACTCATAATATAACTATCATCGTAACCTTAAGCGTGCGGACCCTACGGGTTTGAGAACAATGTAGACATGACTGAGACACGTCTCTGGTCAATAACCAATAGTGGAACCTGGATGCTCATATTGGATCCTACATATTCTACGAAGATCTTTTATCGGTCAGACCGCATAACAACATACGTTGTTCCCTTTGTCATCGGTATGTTACTTGCCCGAGATTCGATCGTCGGTATCCTATACCTAGTTCAATCTCGTTACCGGCAAGTCTCTTTACTCGTTCTGTAATACATCATCCTGCAACTAACTCATTAGTTGCAATGCTTGCAAGGCTTAAGTGATGTGCATTACCGAGAGGGCCCGGAGATACCTCTCCGACAATCGGAGTGACAAATTCTAATCTCGAAATATGCCAACCCAACATGTACCTTTGGAGACACCTGTAGAGCTCCTTTATAATCACCCAGTTATGTTGTGACGTTTGGTAGCACACAAAGTGTTCCTCTGGCAAACGGGAGTTGCATAATCTCATAGTCACAGGAACATGTATAAGTCATGAAGAAAGCAATAGCAACATACTAAACGATCGGGTGCTAAGCTAATGGAATGGGTCATGTCAATCAGATCATTCAACTAATGATGTGATCCCATTAATCAAATAACAACTCTTTGTCCGTGGTTAGGAAACATAACGATCTTTGATTAATGAGCTAGTCAAGTAGAGGCATACTAGTGACACTCCGTTTGTCTATGTATTCACACATGTATTGTGTTTCCGGTTAATACAATTCTAGCATGAATAATAAACTTTTATCATGATATAAGGAAATAAATAATAACTTTATTATTGCCTCTAGGGCATATGTCCTTCACTATTAACCGGAGGCCCAGCCCAGAATTGTTGTTTTTTGCCTATTTCAGTATTTCGGAGAAACAGAATATCAAACGGAGTCCAAACGGAATAAAACCTTCGGGAACGTGATTTTCTCACCGGACGTGATCTAGGAGACTTGGACCCTACTCCAAGGAGTAAAAGAGGCGGTCACGGGGGTGGGGGCGCGCCCACCCCCTAGGGCACGCCCCCTGCCTCGTGGGCCCCTCGGTGCTCCACCGACGTACTCCTTCCTCCTATATATACCTATGTACCCTCAAACGAACAGATACGCAGCCAAAAACCTAATTCCACCACGGCAACTTTCTGTATCCACGAGATCCCATCTTGGGGCCTATTTCGGAGCTCCGCCGGAGAGGTCCGTCATCACGGAGGGCTTCTACATCATCATAGCCTCCCGATGAAGTGTGAGTAGTTTACCTCAGACCTTCGGGTCCATAGTTATTAGCTAGATGGCTTCTTCTCTCTTTTTGGATCTCAATACAAAGTTCTCCCCCTCTCTCATGGAGATCTATTCGATGTAATCTTCTTCTTTTTGCGGTGTGTTTGTTGAGACCGATGAATTGTGGGTTTATGATCAAGTCTATCTATGAATAATATTTGAATCTTCTCTGAACTCTTTTATGTATGATTGGTTATCTTTGCAAGTCTATTCGAATTATCCGTTTGGTTTGGCCAACTAGATTGGTAGTTCTTGCCATGGGAGAAGTGCTTAGCTTTTGGTTCGATCTTGCGATGTCCTTTCCCAGTGACAGAAGGGGCAGCAAGGCACGTATTGCATCGTTGCCATCGAGGATAACAAGATGGGGTTTATTTCATATTGCATGAATTTATCTCTCTACATCATGTCATCTTGCTTAAAGTGTTACTCTGTTTTTAACTTAATACTCTAGATGCATGCTGGATAGCGGTTGATGAGTGGGGTAATAGTAGTAGATGCAGAATCGTTTCGGTCTACTTGTCACGGACGTGATGCCTATAGTTTTTCCCCACAACCTTTTACCTCAAGGGTAATGTCAACAATAATGGTTCATGCTCCCCTACATCCAATTATATATATATATATATATATATATATATCATGTTCTTTCCAACATGCTAAGCTTGCCGAAGGATAAAATGAAAAAGGAAAGGTGAAGATCACCATGACTCTTGCATAAGGTAGAAGATAATAATAAAGGATAGGCCCTTCGCAGAGGGAAGCAGAGGTTGCCATGCGCTTTTATGGTTGGATGCACAAAATCTCAATGCGAAAGAACGTCACTTTATATTGCCCCTTGTGATATGAACCTTTATTATGCAGTCTGTCGCTTTTATTACTTCCACATCACAAGATCGTATAAAGCTTATTTCTCCCACACCAATCAATCATACATATTTAGAGCAATTTTTATTGCTTTGCACCGATGACAACTTACTTGAAGGATCTTACTCGATCCATAGGTAGATATGGTGGACTCTCATGGCAAAACTGGTTTAAGGGTATTTGGAAGCACAAGTAGTATTTCTACTTGGTGCTGAGAATTTGGCTAGCATGAGGGGGAAAGGCAAGCTCAACAACTTAGAGGATCCATGACAACATACCTTATCTCAGATATAAGAAAGACATAACTCATTACGTTGTCTTCCTTGTCCAACATCAACTCTTTAGCATACCATATTTTAATGAGTGCTCCCAATCATAAAAGATGTCAATGATAATATATCTATATGTGAAACCTCTCTTTCCTTATTACTTCCTATTAATTGCAACAATGCCCAAAGCTATGTCTGCCAACTCCCAACAACTTTTAATCATCATACTCTTTCTATGTGAAGTCATTACTCTCAATAAGATCAATATGAACTTTTTGTTTCTTTTTATTCTTTTTCTCTTTTCTTTTATTCACCCAAGATCATGGCAAAAAAATCAAGCCCTTGACTCAACACTAATCTTTATTATGTATAGCTCACGGACTCGATTACAAAGAAAGATCACAAAGCAAACTCAAAACTAGATCATGCCATAAACTTTATTCTACTAGATCAAGATACTACTAATAGGATCGAACTGAGAAAAAACGGTAAAGATAGGAGTTGTGATTGTGATACGATACCGGGGCACCTCCCCCAAGCTTGGCAGTTGCCAAGGGGAGTGCCCATACCCATGTGATTATATCTCCTTTGTCGGTGAAGAAGGTGGAGGTGTTGTAGATGATGCGGGCGTTGCGTCCATCTTCCAAGGCATAGGTTCTCCATCATAGAAAGGTGATCGAATCTCCGGGATCCTCAAGTCTGCAGCCAAACTCATCCTTTTGAATCTATATTCATACTCACAGTTTTGGTTTTACAGGTCATAGATTTGGTCTTGGAGGTGCTCGATCTTCTCATGAAGCTTGAAGATAGTCTCCCCGATGTTGTCAGCATCCAACTTGTGGTTGCTAGTGAACTCCGCGATCATCATGTGGTTAGAGTTGAGTCCATGTTCCACCATCCCTTGGCACTTGAAAACTTGTTGCTCCACTGCTTCGAGCCTCGTCTCCATGCTTCTAGTCCCCTTTGGTCCCTATTCATCACGGATGTGCAGCAACCCATCACGCAACTCAATGGTTTGAGGGTGTCGCAGCACCTCCGCGAGGTAAGGGTTGATGACCTTCTCGAAGAACTTGTCCTTGGAGGCGCTTGGGGCCGTCATGATAACCAAGATCTGTCAGAAAAACAGCTCGAAACAAGAACAGAGGAGGTTTGCATGATACGGGAGTCAAAACCTTCGGGAGGTTATATAATGAATTTTTACCGACCAAAGTACATAACGTGCAAGAAAACAGAGTCTGGAAGGCACACGAGGTGCTCACGAGGTAGGGGGCGCGCCCAGAGGGGTAGGGCGCGCCCACCACCCTCGTGTACTTCCCAGACTGCTACTTATTTTTCTATTTTCCTAAATATTCCAAAATGGAGAAATATTGCCTTAAAAATTGTTTTGGAGTCGGTTTACTTACCATACCACATACCTATTCCTTTTTCGGAGTCTGAAACGGTCTGGAAGGTGTCCCTTATGTATTCCTCCGGGGTTACGGTTTCAATAATATTGGTTTCAACATTTATGGGATTACCTGAGATATAATGTTTGATTCTTTGACCGTTTACCACCTTTTGTGCCCTCAAAGTTGTTGATCTTTATGGCACCAGAACGATAGACCTCTTCGATAAAATAGGGGCCTTCCCATTTAGAGAGAAGTTTGCCTGCAAAAAATCTTAAACGAGAGTTGTATAGCAATACATAATCACCTGCATTAAACTCACGCTTTTGTATCCTTTTGTCATGCCATCTTTTAACTTTTTCTTTAAACAACTTGGCATTTTCATAAGCTTGGGTTCTCCATTCATCAAGTGAGCTAATATCAAATAACCTCTTCTCACCAGCAAGTTTAAAATCATAGTTGAGCTCTTTAATAGCCCAATACGCCTTATGTTCTAGTTCGAGAGGTAAGTGACATGCTTTTCCATAAACCATTTTATACAGAGACATACCCCTAGGATTTTTGTATGCAGTTCTATAAGCCCATAATGCGTCATCAAGTTTCTTGGACCAATTCTTTCTAGACCTATTAACAGTCTTTTGCAAAATTAATTTGAGCTCTCTATTGCTCAACTCTACTTGACCACTAGACTGAGGGTGATAAGGAGATGCAATTCTATGATTAACATCATATTTAGCAAGCATTTTACGGAAAGCACCATGAATAAAGTGTGAACCACCATCAGTCATTAAATATCTAGGGAATCCAAACCTCGAAAAAAAAACTTCTTTAAGATTTTAATAGAAATGTTATGATCAACACTACTAGTTGGAATAGCTTCCACCCACTTAGTAACGTAATCAACAGCAACTAAAATATGAGTATATCCATTAGAGGCAGGAAAAGGTCCCATATAATCAAAGCCCCAAACATCAAATGGTTCAATAACGAGTGAATAATTCATAGGCATTTCTTTACGTCTACTAATATTACCAATTCTTTGACATTCATCACAAGATAAGACAAACTTACGGGCATCCTTGAAGAGAGTAAGCCAATAAAAACCAGATTGCAATACCTTATGTGCAGTTCTATCTCCAGCATGGTGTCCTCCATAAGACTCGGAGTGACACTTGCGTAGGATCTGTTCCTGTTCATGCTCAGGTACACAACGTCTAATAACACCATCTACTCCTTCTTTATAAAGATGTGGGTCATCCCAAAAGTAATGTCTCAAGTCATAGAAAAACTTTTTCTTTTGTTGGTATGTGAAGCTAGGTGGTATAAATTTAGCAACAATATAATTAGCATAATCAGCATACCAAGGAGTACTATGAGAGGTACTTATAACATTTAATTGTTCATCAGGAAAGCTATCTTTAATAGGTAGTGGGTCATCAAGAACATTCTCTAACCTAGACAAGTTGTCTGCAATGGGGTTCTCATCTCCCTTTCTATCAACAATATGCAAATCAAATTCTTGTAGCAAGAGAACCCATCTAATAAGTCTAGGTTTAGCATATTTCTTTTTCATAAGGTATTTAATAGCAGCGTGATCAGTGTGAATAGTTACTTTAGAATCAACAATATAAGGTCTGAACTTATCACAAGCAAATACAACTGCTAAAAGCTCTTTTTCAGTAGTAGCATAATTTTTTTGAGAATTGTCTAGAGTCTTACTAGCATAATGAATAACATTTAGTTTCTTATCAACTATTTTCCCTAGAACAACACCTACAGCCACTACAAGAAACTTGTTAATGCATGACGGATTTCCCCTGACAGTTTTGAAAACCGTCATGAACAGCCTCGTACAGCCCCGCAGGCCCGTCAAAAGCCCGCCTAAAGCCCTAAACTTTTACCCGTATAAAACTTAACCCTAACACACTTCCCCGTCCCCAGTCTCTTCCCCATCCGCCGCTGCCACACCTGGCCTCTCCTTGTCCCCGTCCTCCGCCGCCACACCTTGCCTCTTTTCGTCCCCGTCCTCCGTTGCCACGCCTCTGCTTGTCCCCGCCCTCCTCCCCC